>NC_048561.1:3719156-3828534 GCF_902806685.2 Maniola hyperantus
CTTATACCCTGATTACCCTGATTGCCATCTCGACCTGTCCCGAACTATACCTACCTGCCCAATTTCATCATTCTAGGTCAATGGGAACTACCCTCTAGGTTTGATTCCCTTTTCTTGACAGACACGACATATAGACAGATACAACGAAGTGATCCTATAAGGGATCCTGTTTTCCTTTACCCTAAAAAACTAAAATACATACCTTGTGCAGTATGTTAGTGTAGTTGTCGGGCTCCAGCCACGTGTCGAGTTTCGCTATGGCACCATTGGCACGTGTCAACACCTCCCACAGGCGGAGCGTGCCCGCGCCCGTGCCTATTATACCGCGCTTTAGGACCTGCAAAAGAAAACTAATGTCCGTCAAGGTGGTCAAGCATGATACGACGGCGGGTTATTTAGGGCTCAGGGGAGCATGAACGCGTTACTTAGGAGTCAAGGGAATATTAGCGGCTGGGTTACTTGGGCTCAGAAGAGCATGAAGGGGTTAGTTAGGAGTCAGAAGAGCATGAAGGGGTTAGTTAGGAGTCAGAAGAGCATGAAGATGTTAGTTAGGAGTCAGAGGAGCATGAAGGTGTTAGTTAGGAGTCAGAAGAGCATGAAGGTGTTAGTTAGGAGTCAGAGGAGCAAGAAGGGGTTAGTTAGGAGTCAGCAGAGCATGAAGGGGTTAGTTAGGAGTCAGAGGAGCATGAAGGTGTTAGTTAGGAGTCAGAAGAGCATGAAGGTGTTAGTTAGGAGTCAGAGGAGCAAGAAGGGGTTAGTTAGGAGTCAGAAGAGCATGAAGGGGTTAGTTAGGAGTCAGAAGAGCATGAAGGTGTTAGTTAGGAGTCAGAAGAGCATGAAGGGGTTAGTTAGGAGTCAGAGGAGCATGAAGGTGTTAGTTAGGAGTCAGAAGAGCATGAAGGTGTTAGTTAGGAGTCAGAGGAGCAAGAAGGGGTTAGTTAGGAGTCAGAAGAGCATGAAGGGGTTAGTTAGGAGTCAGAAGAGCATGAAGGTGTTAGTTAGGAGTCAGAAGAGCATGAAGGGGTTAGTTAGGTGTCAGAAGAGCATGAAGGGGTTAGTTAGGAGTCAGAAGAGCATGAAGGGGTTAGTTAGGAGTCAGAAGAGCATGAAGGGGTTAGTTAGGAGTCAGAAGAGCATGAAGGGGTTAGTTAGGAGTCAGAAGAGCATGAAGGGGTTAGTTAGGAGTCAGAAGAGCATGAAGATGTTAGTTAGGAGTCAGAGGAGCATGAAGGTGTTAGTTAGGAGTCAGAAGAGCATGAAGGTGTTAGTTAGGAGTCAGAGGAGCAAGAAGGGGTTAGTTAGGAGTCAGAAGAGCATGAAGGGGTTAGTTAGGAGTCAGAGGAGCATGAAGGTGTTAGTTAGGAGTCAGAAGAGCATGAAGGTGTTAGTTAGGAGTCAGAGGAGCAAGAAGGGGTTAGTTAGGAGTCAGAAGAGCATGAAGGGGTTAGTTAGGAGTCAGAAGAGCATGAAGGTGTTAGTTAGGAGTCAGAAGAGCATGAAGGGGTTAGTTAGGAGTCAGAGGAGCATGAAGGTGTTAGTTAGGAGTCAGAAGAGCATGAAGGTGTTAGTTAGGAGTCAGAGGAGCAAGAAGGGGTTAGTTAGGAGTCAGAAGAGCATGAAGGGGTTAGTTAGGAGTCAGAAGAGCATGAAGGTGTTAGTTAGGAGTCAGAAGAGCATGAAGGGGTTAGTTAGGTGTCAGAAGAGCATGAAGGGGTTAGTTAGGAGTCAGAAGAGCATGAAGGGGTTAGTTAGGAGTCAGAAGAGCATGAAGGGGTTAGTTAGGAGTCAGAAGAGCATGAAGGGGTTAGTTAGGAGTCAGAAGAGCATGAAGGGGTTAGTTAGGAGTCAGAAGAGCATGAAGGGGTCACTTAACGTTATGGGAGCATGTAAAGGTAACTTGGGAGGTCAACGTACCATGAAGGGGTTACTTAGGGGGCAGGAGAGCATGAAGGGGTTTTTTGGCAGTTAGAGGAGCATGAAGGGGTTACCTAAGGTCAGGAGAGCATGAAGAGGTCACTAAGGATCAGGCATGAGGGGTTTATTTGGCGGTCAGAAAATGAAAATCTTTTTTATTCGTATAAACTTTTACAAGTACTTACGAATAGTAGGATGCATCTACCACTGGTTCGGAATGCCTTTCCTACCGAGAAGAACCAGCAAGAAACTCGGCGGTTGCTCTTTTCAAATATTTGATATAGGTACAAGGTCAGAGGAGCATGAAGGGGTCATTTAGGGTCAGGTGAGTATGAAAAGGTCACTTGGGATCATGAGAGGTTTATTTGGCAGTCAGAGGAGCATGAAGGGAGTTAGTTACCTGGGGTCAGGGAAGCATGAAAGTGTCAATTGGAGCTTCAAGGGGACTCAGGGGGGTCAGTGGCGGTGTTAGTTGTATAGCCAAGGAAGGTCAATCACCTGCAGCTGCGCGGGCGTGTGGTCGCCCCGTAGCAGTGCCAGCGCGTAGGTCTTACACCGCGCCAGCACCGCCAGAGGAGGATGAGCAGAGTTGTCGTTCTCCCTGCGTGCTCCCTCGGACACCAACTTGCCCGCCGTGCGCGCCGCTTGCCACACGGAGCACGACACGACCGACGAGGGGAACACTTGGGCGGGTCGCTTGGTGGGGAGGTAGTGGGACGACCGACGAGGGGAACACTTGGGCGGGTCGCTTGGTGGGGAGGTAGTGGGGCTTAAAGGGCATAGGCTGAGAGAGTTACTGATGGTCCAGGGAGCGTGAAGGGTTTACAAGGCGATCAGGGTGACATGAAGGGGTAATTTGGTGTTCAGTGGATCATGAAGGGGTCACTTGGGTAGTAGTAGGGGGGGGGGGGGGGGTTCCCCCTCACCTGCAGCTGCGCGGGCGTGTGGTCGCCCCGTAGCAGTGCCAGCGCGTAGGTCTTACACCGCGCCGCTACATCATCAGGCGCCAGCACCGCCAGAGGAGGATGAGCAGAGTTGTCGTTCTCCCTGCGTGCTCCCTCGGACGCCAACTTGCCCGCCGTGCGCGCCACTTGCCACACGGAGCACGACACGACCGACGAGGGGAACACTTGGGCGGGTCGCTTGGTGGGGAGGTAGTGGGGCTTAAAGGGCATAGGCTGAGAGAGTTACTGATGGTCCGGGGAGCGTGAAGGGTTTACTAGGCGATCAGGGGGACATGAAGGGGTAATTTGGTGTTCAGTGGATCATGAAGGGGTCACTTGGGTAGTAGTAGGGGGGGGGGGGGGGGTTCCACTCACCTGCAGCTGCGCGGGCGTGTGGTCGCCCCGTAGCAGCGCCAGCGCGTAGGTCTTACACCGCGCCGCTACATCATCAGGCGCCAGCACCGCCAGAGGAGGATGAGCAGAGTTGTCGTTCTCCCTGCGTGCTCCCTCGGACGCCAACTTGCCCGCCGTGCGCGCCGCTTGCCACACGGAGCACGACACGTGCGACGAAGGAAACGCTTGGCACACTTCCTGCCAAACAATAAATTACTTTGATCTAAGGCTGACATCTATAGAGCGCACTTTGACTTTGCTGAGACAGTGAACTGTTACTGATTCTGAGCACAACCTAATTTTAGAGTATTCGCATCCTCTTCTTACTAATGTAATATGAAAAGGACAGACGCAGTTTGACAGTTTTTAATTTAATTTTTAGATGGTGATTTTAGCCCACAGTCTATTGTTTAAATTTGTAGCGTGCACTAAAATTTAGAGTCTTCAAATGTAAAGTTCATATTCTGTACCTTTTTAGCATTGTTAAAAAGAAAAGGATGCAGATACTCTAAATTTTGTTTAGAGAAAGACAATGGAATATGTCTTACAGTGTTAAAACGAGACTGCGTTATATCGCTGGCATAAATCGTCCTCGTTTTAAATGAAACATAAAAACCGGCCAAGTGCAAGTCAGACTCGCGCACCAAGGGTTCCGTACTACAGTCGTATTTTTTCGACATTTTGTACGATAAATCAAAAACTGTTTAACATAAAAAAAAATTAAAATCTGCTTTAGAATGTAAAGGTAAATCTCTTTCACATGATACCCCACTTGGTATAGTTATCTTACATTGAAAGTTGAAAATACTATTTATTTGTTCATGAAAGCATTTTAATATTTTTTGTGATGTAACCACAGATTTTTCTCCTTACATGTGTGTGGAAGTACCCTGTAGGTTTCTTGACAGACCGACAGACAGACAGACAACGAAGTGATCCTATAAGGGTTCCGTTTTTCCTTTTGAGGTACAGAACCCTAAAAAAAAAGAATTGTTGCATACCTGCCGACTCTTCGTGGGGTCACTGACAACGCATCGCACCTGTCTCCACGCGGGATTGCAAGATTTAAATGTGTCCAATAACCACGTTAAATCTTCACCGATGAGCGTCGATATACCTGAAAATATAAAAAAACTGGCTTAGACACTTCAACGGGTCATCGAACGTTGCGTAAGTAGGCCACTCAGGGTGAAATCTATAGAGCGCACTCTGACTTTGCTTAGACTTAAGACAGTTAAAACGAGACATGTGTATATTTCTCACATAAATCTGTCTCGTTTTAACTCAATCTTAAGTCTGAGCAAAGTCAAAGTGCGCTCTATAGATCTCAGCCTTAGAGTCAATGCCACGTCGTAGGCGAGGCATTGACCCGAGTTTTGCACGCTATACATTGCAGGTTTGAAATTGTACGGGAGCGGTGTGCAGGCTCGACCGTACCAAAGGGGAGATCTCCCACCGAGCGGTTGGTTGTGCTCGGTAGCGCCAGCTGGGCCGACGGTTATGTCTTGAAACTTATATATATAGTCCAGATTGCAGAAAACTCCGTAAGTGCCATTACTATCGGCGGTACATTTGTTCGGGACTACGTCATCGATTGAACAGCGCCATCTAGTTTCTATTGTGGTAACCGCCACAAAATTAACGTTTGAAGTTAACAATAACGCTAAGTTTTTGCTAGCGTTCTGGTTACACCCCGTATTATTTGGCACCTCGTTAAAGGGCTCCGACCTTTTACCTGCGCAGTGGGTGATTTATTGATATAATAGTATACGTACGCAATACCAGAAAGTGAAGTATGAGAATGGGCTCACCCACAGGTCACGGTCGCGTATTACTGTTGCATTTTCTCGCAATCGAAGTGAAAAGCAGAGTATATAACTCAGTCATAAAACCCATTTTATCCACCGCCTTTGGCTTGGGTAGATAAACATCTCGGATAAAATTACTTGTTTTATGCCCTTGTTGTATAATCTACTATTATTGGTAGTACATACCTGCACTAACTATAACAGACTTTCCATTGCCATCTTCAGCGAGGAACAGGGTGACGTTGTATTTGACGCTTGTATTGCCGCCCGGTGTTGGGACTGTGCCGTTGAACTCTATACCTGAAACAATAAGGTTTATATTACTCTGACAATAAAACCATCTATTTTATTGTTTGCTACTGAGGTTAGCTTGTAAGCTTGTCTTTTTCTACAACCGCACCGCGTGCCACCATATGCAATTTCACCCTCACCACCTGGGTGTCTGGTGCACTTCGACCGTTCGTTGTTCCAGATCCTTCTTTCCATGCACGTGCAAACTGTGGAACCAACTCCCATCAACGGTGTTCCCACTAGATTACAACATGGGGTTATTCAAGGGGCGGACCAACAAATTCCTAAAAGGCCGGCAACGCATCGGCAGTTCCTCTGGTGCTGCAAATGTTCATTAGCGGCGGTAATCACCTAACATCAGGTAACTCGCCTGCTAGTTTGCTCGCTATCTCTATTTAAAAAAAACTGATTCGCTACTCAGTGTCTAACACTGAATGAGAGCCACTGAGCTCATTCGACATTTATTTGTAACTAACGCCCCGCCCCAGCTTCGCACGGGTAGCTTATTAAATTTTTTTGGCAAATAAAATGTAGCCTATGTTACTCAGGAATAATGTAGCTTTTTACTGGTGAAAGAATTTTCAAAATCGGTTTAGTAGTTCCAGAGATTACCCTCTACAAACAAACTTACAAACTTTCCCTCTTTATAATATTAGTATAGACTAGCTTATGCTCGCGACTTCGTGCGCGTGTACTACACAAATTTCAAACCCCTATTTTACCACCTTAGGGGATGTCTAAAATAAATAAATATATAGACACGGAGTTAGAAAATCTCCCTGCAGGACGGTTAACAACAGCTGGCCCTGTTATCACTCACCAGTTTCAATGCAGAGGAACTGTGGCACAGCGTTGAAGGCCATCTGCATACTGGGAGTAGTGAAATACACACACTGGATCTGGGTGTAGTGAAATACACACACTGGATGTTGCCTGATGGTGGATGCAATAGTTTAACACCCTAATCAATTATTATTATATCTCACCAGTTTCGATGCAGAGGAACTGTGGCACAGCGTTGAATGCCAGCTGCATGCTGGGTGTGGTGAAATACACACACTGTATGTTGCCTGATGGTGAGTGCAGGAGTTTTACACCTGCATCTAAAATTAAAATTTCTTAAGTTTAATAATTAATTATCTCTTCATAGGTGAAACCACTGGAAATGACCCAAAAAATGCGCCAAAAGGTTCAATGTTGAAAGACCCATCAAGTAACAACAAAAGTACCAGCTCTGTATCAACACTTACCATAGTTAAGCTGCAGTTTCCTGACAACAAAGTCATACTTCTGGTTGAGCCAGCGCACTGCCCCTGGACCTGCGGCCACTAGCTGCGCCTCTGTTGTAATCACTTGCATTTCAGTCCTGCCAACAAAAGTACAAAAAACCGGTCAAGTGCAATTCGGACTCGCACACTAATGATGAGATCTATAGAGCGTACTTTGACTTTGCTCAGACTTAAGACACTTAAAACGAGACAGCATTATATCGATGATATATATCTGTCTCGTTTTAACTGAAACTTAAGGCAGAGCTAAGTCAAAGTCTAAGATCTCAGCCTATGAGCTGGCGTTTTTGGTTTTTTTTAACCCTTCATTTTGGCTTTGCCGTAGTTGGGTAAAAAAAAGGTATAATAGAAAATTACGTACCTTTCAGCATCACCAGGGTTCTCAATGATGGCCACCTCGTACTCCTGCCCGTCCACTTGAGCGTTGTTACTCAGCTCGTACTGTTGGTATGTGTTGCTTGATTCCTCAACCGGTTGCTGAAATTATTGTAATAAATTATTATGCTGCAGACCATGACTTGAAGAATATAATCAATACTAGACTTTAACACAAATTTAAAAAGCCCGCGACTTCGTCCGCGTGAATTTAGGCTTTTAAAAATCCTGTGTTAAAAACTCTTCAAGTTTCCGGGATAAAAAGTAGCCTATGTCCTTCCCCGGGATGCAAGCTATATCTGTACCAAATTTCGTCAAAATCGGTTGAACGGTTGAGCCGTTAAAAGCTAGCAGACAGACAGACAGACACACTTTCGCATTTATAATATACTAATATTATAAATGCGAAAGTGTGTCAAGTGTGCCAATATGCACTTGGTTAGCGTGGTAGACTATGGTTAAAATTCATTCTGAGAGGAGATCTGTGCTCAGTAAGGCGCAGGCGATGGGTTGACCTGCTGATGATGACTGTACTTACATTATTGACTTCAGAAGCGTTCTGTACAAAAGTTCCACCCTCCTCCTCGGGCTCCCCCTTGACGTCGTAAATAGTCTCCGCCATCACAATCCTGCCCGAAGAGTCCATGGTCCACATACCTCCAAACGCAAAGTTTGAGGGATTGCCACTCTGTTCATAGAGTATCACCGTGTTGGGACCTAGAACAGAATAGTTTTTATTACTAACTCGCTGATAGCTGATGCTCGCAACTTTGTTCACATGGAATTCGATTTTTAAAATCCCGTGGGAACTGTTTGATTTTCCAGGATAAAAAATAGCCTATGTCACTCTCCAGGTCTTGAACTATATCCATGCAAAAATCACGTCAATCAGTTCCTTGACGTCTTAGCTTGATTAGCTTATATGACATTACATTCCGAGCTAGGCAGCAATGTTCCGCTACATTGCTGCCACGACATTTGCTGCCTAGCTCGTAATGTCATTATAAGCTTATAGAGATTGTATGGGGACCAGTAGTGCCACTACAACACTGTGACAGTTGGTGACAGCACTGTTGCGGCAGCACTGCTGCGTGCGTGCGGAATCATACCTTTAGGAGACTTTTTGTGATGCAAACAACTGTAATATAACTAAAAAATTTGTACACTCTGAAATAACAGCTATTTTCATTATTATTTAGTGACTAGCTGATTCCTTAGCTCAGGTTAGATTACCTACATACAGTAGCCGGCAGGAAATATTGTACATCAACCTCTAGAACGAGGTTTTGACTTTATAGAGCCATAGTTAGCATTGTATCTGTCATTCATACTTCAGCGGTTTCGTAGAGTGATTTTTAATGCTGTAAATTATCACGCTAAGAGGCTTTGATTTTTACCAGTGACTGGTAGCTAGATCTAACGGTTCTTCAAGTGTTACAAGAAACTGCCAATAGAATTACAGACAAAAGTTAGAGACAGAAATTTTAGTATTTAGAATGCCTGTATTTGGTATGCCAGAACCAGATATCAGAGCTAAGAGTTAAGTGATTTGGCAGTTACCTAGCTGTACTGGCTCTCCTTTCATGTTGACAAAGACAGGCTGCTCAAAGTTCCCTTCAACCAGCTGCCCTGTGTGGACTATCTGCTGCCCTTGCTCCACTGGAACCTCCACCACCTGGTTGACTTCCACTTCTACCTTATCTTTTTCTTCATCTGTCTTCCCCCGGTTCACCATTTTTTGACTCCTTTTCTCCCCCTCAGCGTTTTCATCACTTTTACGTTTGATAACAGTTTTTTTCTTGTTTTTCTTGTCCATTTTTACTAATTACCTCACACAGTTGCACTACAACGCGTACGGAACACACAAACCCTTTAAAATTAGAGCAAAAGTAAGGAAATGCAAATAATGAAAAATCGCGGGCAAATAATAAAAACGCCTCGCCCAGCGTCCGACATTATTACACTTAAATTAACACTTATTTCAGTTGAATATATAGAAGTTTACACTATAAAACAACACGCGACCACACAGAGTTTTGTGAAAGAAAATTCTGCTTTTGTTTTGATAGTTAAAATTTCTAATTTTTAGGTGCGAAAAGGACAACTCACAAAGACGCCATTTTTAAATCGCGAAGTAGTATTATATCTTTCTCTTTCTTAAATTACTGTTGTCTTTATCTCGCAGGTTCTCGTTCAGAAATAGTAATACAGTATAGTATAACGAAAGCGGAAACAGTAGCCACGGGTAACATTGTAAACGTGTCTAAGATTGTGAGTCGAGGTCCATTTTTTAAATTAAAGTTATGTTTTCATTTCTTTCTTTTAATTAGTTTTTACTGTTGAGTGATTTTTTTACTATGCCTATCATTTAGATTGCTCAACCGTCGCGTCGCGGTCGACTCACAATGTTTGACACGTCTACAATGTTACCCATAAGAACTGCAACTGCAAATAACATACAGCATGGAAAGATTTTTCCTACCTCTATGTTTTTCATAGTTTTTAACTCATGTCATTGTCAAATGTCAAAAGTTACAATCAAAAACAAAAACCCACAGACGATCAAAACAATAACCATGAAGTTTATTTTGAAATATAATTTTAATTTTTAATTAATTTGGTGTTATTCAGAACGTATTTTCTCTTTGAAACCTATTTAATCGATCCTAATTAGTGATATTAATGTAATACAAATTAAAAATAATAAATGTTCAGTGAAATAATTAAAAAAAACTTTGATTGAAGGCCGCGGCCTCGTAACCGCAGAATTTTTCGAATGTACCTAATCATTCAAATAAGTAATTAGTAATACAAAAGGTAAATAATATTCATGCTCGTTCTAAATACGTTCACGATACTCATTCAAGTGGCATTCATTGTTTTCATGACACTGCTATCTATGAATGTATTACGTTATCTAACTGGTGGTGTTAAGAACATGGTCGCGTTAGCTCCAGCACTTTTTGTGAACCACGGAGGTGGTCCTATGCCATTATTAGGCGATAAAGACAGTATAGGACTCACTAAGTTCCTCAGAGACGAAGTCAAGAAGTATGTCAACTTGAAGGAGCTAAAAGCAATAATTCTCGTGACCGCACATTGGGAGGAGGATAAGGTGACGATTTCTTCGTCAGAGCAGCATGACTTGTATTTTGACTACTACGGGTTCCCGCCGGAAACTTATAAATACAGGTTTGTATGAAAAAACCAATTTTTACCTTATACTCTTGATCAGTTATTATCACTATCCTATGTCACCATCATTATGATCAACCCATCGCTGGCTCACTACAGAGAACGGGTCTCTTCTCAGAGTGATAAGGGTTTTGGCCATAGTCTACCACGCTGGCCATGTGCAGATTGGTAGACTTCACACACCTTTGAGAACATTATGGAGAACTCTCAGGCATGCAGGTTTCCTTACGATGTTTTCCTTCACCATTAAAGCAAGTGATATTTAATTATTAAAAACGCACATAGCTCGGAAGAGTTAGAGGTGCGTGTCTGGGATCGAACCCCCGACCTCTGATCAGAAGGCGGATGCCCTACCGAATAGGCTATCACTATCCCATGTAATAATCATTAAATAAATAGTGGGTGTTTAGTGCAACTGCACCAAACCAGGGCGTGAGAGAGGCGAGAATGAGTTGCTTAACAGCCTTGTGATAGTTCTAATAAGTTGTGATTTTGTAAAGTGGTGACAATAAAAAGAATCCCCGGCTGAGTTTGTTGTGGGCTCTTCTCAGACCTAGGCGCGTTTGGAACCCTGGTAGCTTTAGTTTTAAGTTCGCGTAAATATTATCATCATCTTAGAAATGCAAACCAACTAGCAAAATTTTTTTACCTACTTTGAATAAACGTTTTGACTTTGACTTTGAGGTATATAACCGGTTCCTTATCGCTCGCCGCTCGCATCGTTAGTGCTGTTTCGTACCTACTTGATTACATTTAAAACTTTAGGCATTTATTTCGCGAGTAATAACTTCATTTACATTATTTTTTCTTTCACATTACTTATTATTTTAATTTCGACTTTTTAAAGTACAACCTTTGTTTGATTTGACTTGACTTTATTGGGCAGGATGTTTAGTGCGACTGCACTAAACCAGGGCGAGAAGCGCCGGGTGCCAGCCGACACCTGTCTTCGCTTCAAAACTAAAAAAGCATTCGCGGTGCATCGGGCGAACACATTGTACCATTGTACTCATCAATCCTGTGTAAATACGGTATTTGACAGCTAGTCAAATCAGTAACTTTTTATCAAACGTCAAAACGCGCGCTTAGTATGCGAGATTCTATGAAATACCGGGTTAGAACCAGCAACCTTTTTTTATTTCAGTACGCTCCTTTAAACGTTGAGCTGTTGAGGCTTATGAAAGTGTGAAGTCTGCTAAGCTGGACTTGGTCAGTACGGTGGACTATGGCCTATACTCTAAAGTCTAAACCATTCTCATTCAGAGAGGTGAATCGTACTCAGTAGTGGGTCGGCGATGGGTCGACCATGATGAATGATTACTCTATTTTTCACAGGTACGACGCACCAGGTGATCCAGAATTAGCTAAACGCATCCACTCAGCACTGACAAAAGCAGGCATCGATTCTAAATTAGATCCAAAAAGAGGTTGGGACCATGGAGTCTTCGTTCCTATGATGCTCATAAATCCTGATGCTGATATACCCATAATCCAAGTCTCGGTATTGTCCAACCAGGATCCAGAACAGCATTATAAGATTGGACAAGCATTGTACCAATTCAGGAAGGAAGGGATCGCCATATTTGGTTCTGGTATGTCTTACCACAATATGAGGGAGTTCAGATTCAGCCGGAACTCAGGCAAGGTATGTCTACTTATTATAAAACAGTTTCTTTTTTAGCGTTTAAACTACCGTGAGTGCTTTCCATTATAAATAATATCTCTCCCGGCTGTACTCACGTGTCTAGTCGACGTTAGCCCGATTAGTTTCGAACCCATCCGGGGTCCTTTTTCAAGGGAGTCAGTTCGCGCACGCGCCGCAGCTGTGACTGCGGGCCGCGCGTGCCGCCGCCCGTAGAGCCCGCTGCGAGGGTGGCTGGGGTTCTCTTTTTCTTTACTTTCTATTCTTCTTTCTTTTTCTTTTTTTTTCTTTTTTTATTATTCAGATACAAGTTAGCCATTGACTGCAATCTCACCTGGTGGTAAGTAACGATGCAGTCTCAGATGGAAGCGGGCTAAACAGGAAGGGGTATGGCAGTTTTTAATAAACCCATGCCCCTTTTCTACACGGCATCGTACCGGAACGCTAAATCGCTTGGCGGCACGGCTTTGCCGGTAGGGTGGTAACTAGCCACGGCCGAGGCCTCCCACCAGACCAGAAATTTAGAAATTATAAAATTCCAAATCCCTGCCAGGAATCGAACCCGGGACCTCCCACTAATAAGACCACAGCGCTTACCACTGCGCCAGGGAGGTCGTCGAAATTTGTGATATGTATGTTCACTCAGTACTGAAGGGACTCTTAATGCCATCTAGTAGCGACACTTTTGCAGTTATCGAAACTACTTTCAAAGGCCCATATTACAATGCAGCTCTTTGAACAAGAAATGACTGACATATTTGCATACGAAATCGCGAGCATAAGCTAGTATTTTAAATCTGAAAGTGTGTCTGTCTATCTGCCTGCTAGCTTTAACGGCCCACCTGTTCAACCGATTTTGACGAAATTTAGTACAGAGATTGCTTGCATCCTTGGTATGGACATAGGCTACTTTTAGTCCCGACACATCAGAGTTCCCCACAGGATCCCACGGGATTTATAAAAAACCTATATTCCACGCGGAATTCATATTTCGATTTCGATTTTTTTTTTGATTCTAGGTTGTGAACGAAGAATTCGATGAATTCCTTAACCGAGCTTGTACTGGTACATCAACTGACGAGAAACGTAAAGAACTGTTAACAGTATGGGAAACTCAGCCGGGTGCCAACGAGGCACATCCCCCGAGGGCGGCTGAGCACCTCATGCCGCTGATTGTGGTCGCTGGGGCGGGCGGCGCGAACCCAGCCGAGAGGGTCTTCAACTGGGACCTGGCTGGGAGTTTTAGGCTGAGTGGGTTTATATGGAAAAACGAATAACTACCAACCAAGCCTAGCTAGCATGCATGGTACAGTACCATAGTAGCCAAACAGAATTCTTTTTAAATACTGGACATATGAATTGTATGTTCTATTTTAGTTATCGTTGTATTTTCTGTGAATAGAATCACACTAAAAACAATTAAATACCTTCTAGTTCCCATACTGTGTTGGTCGGTCGGGTAGAAATACGTCTCTACGGCATTATATCAACACATTCCTAAAAGGCCGGCAACGCATCGGCGGTTCCTCTGGTGCTGCAAATGTTCATGGGCGGCGGTAATTACTTAACATCAGGTGACCCGCCTGCTCGTTTGCTCGCTATCTCTATTAAAAAAAAATATATATACAGTACAGTAAGTATATATCAGTGTAGGAAACTCAGCCTGGTGTCAACGAAGCCCCGAGGGCGGCTGAGCACCTCATGCCGCTGATTGTGGTCGCTGGGGCGGGCGGCGCAAACCCAGCCGAGAGGGTCTTCAACTGGGACCTGGCAGGGAGTTTTAGGCTGAGTGGGTTTATATGGAAAAACGAATAACTACCAACCAAGCCTAGCTAGCATGCATGGTACAGTACCATAGTAGCCAAACACAATTCTTTTTAAATACTGGACATATGAATTGTATGTTCTATTTTAGTTATCGTTGTATTTTCTATGAATAGAAACACACTTAACACAGTCATAGACCTTCTAATTCCTATATAGTGTCGGTCGGTTGGGTAGAAATACGTCTACGGCATTATATCAGTGTAGGAAACTCAGCCTGGTGTCAACGAAGCCCCGAGGGCGGCTGAGCACCTCATGCCGCTGATTGTGGTCGCTGGGGCGGGCGGTGCCAACCCAGCCGAGAGGGTCTTCAACTGGGACCTCACTGGGAGTTTAAGGCTGAGTTGGTTTATATGGAGAAACAACTCACATGCCAGGAGGGAACGCCCCGCGCTACCCCGGTGCAGGCGAGCGCGGGTGAAGTGCGTGTGTGCGTGGCGTCCCCCCGCCTCATACCCCGATTGCCATCTCGACCTGTCGCGAACTGTACATGCTTACTGTGATATTCTTCAAAACCTCTACACACTAAGTTTTGAATAGGTCATATTATGAACTATTAAGAACCGAATCACACTTACGTAAATGTCACTCGTCGCGACGACGTTGTATTCCTAATCACTGTGGGTCCTAATCCCTTCTATTCGTTTACAGTAGGGCGATTGTCTAAAACCTGCATCAATCATTATTACAATCTCAATTGTTCTGATTGGCTGAATTTGTGCGATTCTTGTTGCAACAATGCATTGTGGCCAATAGTGAGCGAGCATTAACCAATCAGAGATGATTGCGATCGTGACATTGTAGCTGTCAAACAACCGAGGTAGGGCCACTGTTATCAAATGATTAAATTAAATGATTATTATCGATTACTTGGGCAAGTAGGTAAGTTACGGGAGTTTCTTGAGCAGACTGGGAACTGGGAGTTGGGACCTAGGTATTTTATAGGCTGAGTAGGTTTATAGGAAGAAATGAATTATACAAATGCATTAAAAATAATATATATTCGGCTGCCGCTCCAACCCGTGCTTTAGTGATTCCTTTCGTCAAAGGTTGCCTGGAAGAGATCGCTTTAGCGATAAGGTCGCCTTTGCATGCTACGGCTATTAGATTAAGATCCTTGTATGTTTTTACTACGTTTACTTGTGTTGTTGTTCTGTGCAAATTGCAATAAAGTATAAATAAAATAAAATAAAAAATATTCCTATTTTTATGTTATTAGTAGTAAGGCATGAAGTGAGGCTTAATGTTAATTGCTTGCTTGTATTTAAAAAGGGGACCAAAAACTTAATATTTTGCTATGAATTATATAATATTTTTTGTAGGTTATTAGGTGAAATGTTACAAATTAGTTTATGAAACTATAATAAACCTGTTGATAATAATTTCCTTCTTTTTTATTTGTACCTACCTTTTTTATTAATCAACAATAGGGTCTAGGACAATAGTAAAAAAATGATGTGATGTTTTGTTTATCCATAAAAAAATTGGATTCCAACTCCTCAATTCTGATGCTGCAGGGGATCTGACCACTTAAACTGTTGGGATTTAGAAACCTGGTTATTTACAGAGTAAACACTACCAACTCCTCAACCCTTATTATAAATGCGAAAGTGTTTTTTTATTGGTTTGTCCTTCAATCACGTCGCAACGGTGCAGCGGATTGACGTGATTTTTTACCTGGAGAGTTACATAGGCTACCTTTTATCCCAGAAAATGAAAGTTCCCACGGGATTTTTGAAAACCTAATTCCACGCGAAGTCGCGGGCATCAGCTAGTATATTACATAAATAATACAGAATGACGACCTCACACCGGAAAGCGCAGCTTTATAAGACCCCCCACTAAGTGGATAGACGACACCAAACGAGTCGCAGGGAGACGGCGCAACATCGTGGCGTGTGAAAGCCACTACAAGAGACCTATGTCCAGCAGTGGGCGTCTACCGGTCGATAATGATGAGAAAAATAAAATCCAATGTTGTATTTGAAGCTAAATTTATTAATATACAACAATATCACAAGCATCGTCTTATAATATCACTAGTTGATGCTGCAGCAGTACCTATGCATAAAGGTCCAAACACATCTACGCCGCGCTGCGCGACGCGACAGCACATTGCTCCATATAAACTCATAAATGATGCGTAAAAAACGTCTCCTCACGCGCCATTTTAACTTTTTGTGTCAAATTTCATGTCAAAACTACGATTTTAGTCCTTATTTTAAAGCACACCTTACTTTTTACATGACAGTTGAATCATAGTTAAAATGGCGCGTGAGGAGCCATTTTATACACACTACAAACAGCTATAAAATATACTTGACGTGCCGTGTCGCGCAGCGTAAGTGCGTTTGGACCATAAGAGTAGCGACACACCTGCTGAACGTACGGCGCCGATATTTCAGGGACTGAACTATCGGTCGTAGAATTCGGTTGGCGTGACACGCCAAACGCGCCGAACAGCCAAATGGGGCGTCGTCGGGCGTTTAGTTCAGCGTTTTACGCGACGAAAAATTACGTGCGGCGGTACGTGGCGTCGTCGTCAGCCGGTGTCGTCACTTGGTGGTGTGCGGTTATGACGTGTTGAATTGCCCAGACATATGGATTTTATTACAATATTGGCTATTATAGAGGGCTTAGAGGAAATTCACGCGCCGAACTTTCGATCGCGTAATGTATCGCTTGCTATGCAAAATACATTGAATGCGTTCTAGCCGAAGTAATCGCCCAACGGAAGGTACGGCGCTACGCCGAACACATCAACAGACAGAATATCAGTAGACGTGTCATAAACTAACTCGCAATGTTTTTTAAGCTACCTAGTTGAACCGTACTTTCGGCAAGTGTGTCGCTACACTAAAGGTGCAGACAAATTAAGGTGTTTGTATATCGTAACTCGTGAGCGTGTCGCAACGCAACATAAGGTGATCGGTGTGGGGCTGCTGCGCCGACGAGGAAGCGAGTAGCGACTAGCTATCGACTATTTTCTTGCTCAATAAACGTATAATGCATACAACAAATGAGTTATCACGCGCCATTTTAACTTTATGTGTCAACTGTCAGAAGCGTCTCTAGCCCTTGTGGCGCCCGTGTGCAACCAGTACCCTGGCGCCCTCTAGTCTAGTAGGAGCAGGGTCAAAATGGAATACTAACAGTTATATTTTCAAACGGAAATTCGGATGCAAATGGTGCAATTTTAAATGATGACGGCGTCGGCCATAACACGAGCGCAGGGTCTTTGAGAGCGCCGGCATCGACGCATCTTGGGTGTCGCATTAGAGGGCGCTCGGCGCCCCCTTAGACCCGGCGCCCGTGTGCGCCGCACACCCTGCACCATAGGTAAAGACGCCTCTGTCAACTGTCATGCCAAAAGAACGAATTTCGTCCTTACTTTAAAGGTGAATCGTGCTCTTGACATGACAGTTGACCCATAGAATTAAAATGGCGAGTGAGAAGTCATTTTGTACGGACTATATAACAGGCGATTATTCGTCCGTCATAGCCGCAACAAAACCACACGAGTAGATAATAAAGACCAGAGGGGAAGCTTCACAATAGCTCACGCACACCACGACGTGCCACGGACGCTCCGTGCGCCCAGTTTGGCGGCAAATGGAGCGTCTGTGACACGTCGTGGTGTGCGTGAGCTGCGCTAGAGTGAGTGAACCTACAGCCAGCCGCTAGTATGAAGCTTCCCCTCTGGTCTATATATCTACTCGTGTGACAAAACTACCTCAAGTACGCGTTTGGAACTCTCGTAGTAATTGATTATCATTATCCATTACTATTATTACATCTTGATATCTGTGATAGCCTAGTGGTTAGGACGGCCACCTTCTAATCGGAGGTCGGGGGTTCGATCCCGTGCACGCGCCTCTTACTTTTCGGAGTTATGTGCGTTTAAATTAATTAAATATCACTTGCTTTAACGGTGAAGGAAAACATTGTGAAGAAACCTGCATGCCTGAGAGTTCTCTATAATGTTCTCAACGGTGTGTGAAGTCTACCGCACATGGCCAGCGTGCAAAACCCTTCTCACTCTGAGAGGAGACCCATGCTCTGTAGTGAGCCGGTGATGGGTTGATCAAGAAGATGATGATGATGATGATTGCATCTTACAAATTCAACAACTGATAATGAAAACGTGTACAATGGTACCCAATTCGAATGATTTGACTTTGTCCTGATAGACTTTGAGGTCCCAACTCTCAAGATGCTAGAATGGCGACCTCTCACGGGAAAGTGCAGCATTGGAACACCCCACTAGGTGGACAGATGGCATCAAACGAGTCACAGAGTCAGAGAGAGCCACTGGATTCAAGCGGCGCAAAACTGTGGCATGTAGATCTTACAACAAGAGACCTATAGTTCGCGACAGGTCGACGTGGCAATAGGGGCGGGGGCGCCCCGCACAACAACACAGCGCCCCGCGCAAACCTGGTGGCGCGTGCGCTAAGCGGGTGTGCCGCGCGTCGTACCCTCCACGACTCATCTCATACCCTGATTGCCATGTCGACCTGTCGCAACTATATGTCCAGCAGTGGACATCTATCGCTTGATAATGATGTCTTTCTGTCTGCCATTACCATTTTTTTTAAATAGAGATAGCGAGCAAACAAGCAGGCCGGTCACCTGATGTTAGGTGATTACCGCCGCCCATGAACATTTGCAGCACCAGAGGAACCGCCGGCCTTTTAGGAACCACCATTGGACCATTTCACTAAATACATTTTAACTATAAATGCTATTGCTTAAAATTAATCTTATATCCCTTGGATTCAGAGTCCTGTTCCAGCTGGAAGTTTTCCGTGGAAAGTCCGAATGGTTTCAGGATCATGTTCCCAAGGTCTTTGAGTTTTCCGAGCATTTCTGTTTTGAGTTTCTCGTTCCGTTCTTCGATCATTGGCGGGAGACGGATGCTGGCGGATTGTGCTTCTTTATGTGAGGGATCTAGTTCTAGAATCTTCTTGTAGTCGGCCAGACACTCGTCTAGCTTGTCTGTGGCTTCGTACGATTGCGCTCGTCTGGAATTTAAAAATCCATAATTAATTAACTTATCTGAATTATGACGTAGGCATCCGCTAAGAAAGGATTTTTGAAAATTCAACCCCTAAGGGGTTGAAATAGAGGTTTCAGATTTGTGTAGTCCACGCGGACGAAGTCGCGAGCATAAGCTAGTATAATATACAGTCCGACAAGGCTATCTTGGCGCGTGGCATAAATCGGAACTAACGTTGCCATCAAGTGTCCCCTTTGTTCTTGTTTGAATATTCTGAGCTGTTCTCCAACAGCGCCCCCCTGTCAATATCATTCAAGTGCCAAGAGAACCTTGTCGCACTGTAAAAGGAAAAGGTGACCGACTGAATGACTGATCTATCAACACACAGCTCAAACTACTGGTCGGATCGGGCTGAAATTTGGTATGCAGATAGATATTATGACGTAGGCATCCACTAAGAAGGGATTTTTGAAAATTCTATCCCTAAGGGGATGAAATAGGGGTTTTAAATTTGTTCTCTTCTCTTTGTTTTGTTGACTTCGCGGACGAAGTCGCGAGCATTAGCTAGTCTGAATATAAAAGACAGACAGACAGTCAACAAAGTGATCCTATACAGGGTTCCTTTTTTTTCTTTTAAGGTACGGAAGTAGAACCCTAATATGAGGTAATACCTGTAATAAGCTTTCAAGTATTTCTCGTCCAATTCAATGGCCATAGTACAGTCTTTTATGGCTTTCTTATATTTCTCTAGCTTCATTTTGGCGGCACTTCTGTTGCAGTACAATATTGACCTCTGCTGCGGAAACTGCAGAGGACAGATGCGTAGCGCTGGGAAAAAATAATATAATAATAATAATAACGAATAACACATGTATTTGTGTTCAACTGTCAGTACAATAATCGCTGAGTCAAACAGTACCCTTATTATAAACCCGACAGTGTGTTTGTTTGTTGGTTTGTCCTTCAATTACGTCGCAACGGTGCAACGGATTGACGAAGATAAAGACCTGGAGAGTGACATAGGCTACTTTTTATCCCGGAAAATCAAAGAGTTCCCACAGGATTTTTAAGAACCTAATTCCACGCGGAAGTTAGCTAGTAATAATAATAACGAATAACACATGTTATAAAACTATCAGTAGGTACAATAATAATCGCTGAGTCAACACTCTACATGGTAGTACAGTACGCGCAGAAAGTAATGTACATCGGCCTTTAGAATGACATTACGGCTTTGTAGAGCATTGTCTCTGTCACACATAACTATGAGTATATGATGTTTTGTCAATCTCAACGACAGAGACAATGCTCTACTAATCCGCTATCTCCTTCTAAAGGTTGATGTACATTATTTTCTGCTGCCTACTGTACTCTCGTGAGCCAGGTCCAAGTATTTCAATACTATAATTTTTATAGTGTTTTACCTACACTTAAGGAAATTTCTAAATAATTTTAAATACATATCAAAAATTGCGGACCGGCGGGAATCGAACCCGCGTCTCCTGGGATGGCGCCCGACGCTCTGACCACTAAGCTACCGCACGCTTGCATGCAATGCATTGGTGGTTCCTCTAGTACTGCAAATGTTCATGGGCGGGGCGGTAGTAAATAAATAAATAAATAAGCCTACCTCTAAATATTTATTTTTTATTTTTATTTTTTTATGGGCGGGGCAGTAGTCACTTAACATCAATTCCTGAAAGGCTGGCAACGCATTGGTGGTTCCTCTGATATTGCAAATGTTCATGGGCGGCGGTAATAACTTAACATCGGGTGGTCACCTGCTCGTTTGCTCGCCATTTTTATTTAAAAAAAATTACCTTCAGTATACTTCTCGATGCATCTCTCATACTCAGCCACCCTGTAGGCCTCGTTCCCTACACTTTTGAGCTCCTCAGCTATAATCCGTCTCTCTTCCTTCTGGTCTTCAGTCAGTTCCACTTCAGCGTCTTTGAGTGACACTGAGTCTATTGAGTCTGTGTCGCTGTCTTCCTTGTCGCTTTCTGGTTTTGAGGTTTTGTCTAGGTCTTCATCACTGAGTGGAATATCACCTGAAAGTTTTCACAGAATATTGTATTCCATGACTATATTTTTGTTGTGCCAGTGATAACATATGGATCCGAGACATGGTCGCTAACTATGGGCCTCATAAGAAAGCTCAGAGTCATATCTCTTACTAAGTTTAAATACCTCAACTAGCAGCGCTAATGTGGGATGCAACTTGCGTTGACACATTGGCTCCGTGTCATATCAGGGAGACAGCATCAAGACCGGGAGCCGCAGCAGAAACAGCTGAAAACGGCAAGCGGCGCAACTATGCCTCTCTTATCGAGAGTTACATTTCTGTTCCGCTTGCCGTGGAGACCCTGGGGCCATGGAGTGCAAAAAAAATTTACGAGACATTTCACCGCGATTAATAGCCTCATCTGGTGACAGAAGGGCTGGCTCATTGTTTGTGCAATGGATCAGCCTGGCTGTCCAGCGCGGAAATGTAGCCAGTATTCTTGGCACCATACCACGCTGGCATGATTTGTATAGTAATTAGATAAGGCTAGCTTTAAGTTTTATTGTAATATTTTCATTAAAAACTAGCAGCTAATATTAAAAATGTAGATAAGTCCCAATTAGTTGGAGTCACATATGGCAACAAGGTAATTTCTTGCTGAGGGAGCGCTGGACTCATGACCTGTTAATGAAGTGTTAGTGAAGGCTAAGTTACTGCCTTCGATGATGATTTGCTGCACAAGTGATATGAAACAAGTTATCGTTAGGATATGTAACAAGTCCTCATACGCATGGCTAAGTTTGGAATACTCTTCCACGATATGTGTTTCCTACCAACTACAACCCGGGTATCTTTAAAACAAGAGTGAATAGGCATCTTCTAGGTAAACGCGTCCCATCTTAGGCCACATCATAACTTTCCATCATGTGTGATTGCGGTCAAGCGTTTGCCTATAATGAATAAAAAAAAAACTTGTAAAAGTATTGTATGTAGAATGTAGAATACAAAGTATTGTATGTAGAATACAAACTATTTTTATTTATTTAAGACAGATAATGTGAATAATACATATATGTACATCTCCAGCAGCTTATCAAGCCAGCAAGCCAAATTGTGTGAAAATGACATACAGGATACAGTGCAAGTTACATTTTTGTATTAGACTGATCATGATAAATTTACATGAACTTTATTATGACATGGAATCTTCCTTTACTTACTAAGTATATCATATATGCATGATAATTTATAGCAAGTACAAGTACCTACATGTTAATTTACATTGAAAATAAGGCAACAGTGAACTGACTAACCTGAATGACTTTCCCTCGCTGAATCGCCCGCAGAAGGGTGAAAATCCTCAGCACGACTGCCCGGACTCACAACGAAGTCACCATCATCACCAGAACACAATGATGTCTCCAAATCTTTGGTTAAATCATCAATAACTTCCTCGTTCGAAACATTTTGCGTACTCTTCAACCTGTCCGACATTTTTAACGTGTAGATGATTCAATAATAAAATGTCTCTAATGAACTAAGACATTAAATAATAAATGCACGTTTAAGAACAATAGTTTTATAACTTTCAATGATTTTTGTCGGGCTTAAAATTGCATCAAAACAATTTTTGACAGTTGATAAATAAAAATTCCTTGTTAGCGTATATAGAGTAATAAAGGTAGATTGAAGTACTGTGTAACCGCGTATGAGAGCGATAGCACGACGTAGGTAACGATGAATACGACAATTATTATTACCATTGTTTAGTAGTCATTTGTATTAACCGATCAACAATATTTGTATTAAATGTTTTTTTATGTGAAAACAAGTAAATAACTAATGAGAAATACAATTACGCCACGAATTCTCAAAGTTTGTTTTGCAAATAAAGTAGCATTCCTTGTATGTATTCTTGAAAAAAACCAGCAGGGCGATTGTCTAAAACCTGCATCAATCATTATTACAATCTCAATTGTTCTGATTGGCTGAATTTGTGCGATTCTTGTTGCAACAATGCATTGTGGCCAATAGTGAGCGAGCATTAACCAATCAGAGATGATTGCGATCGTGACATTGTAGCTGTCAAACAACCGCGGTAGAGCCACAGTTACACGATAAGGGACAAAACATAGGTTAGCTGCGTCTCTGTTTATCACATTAGTAACTTTATCTCTGCTCTCTTTTTAGTGCGAATGAGAAAGCAAACGTTCCTGCATCTACCTTTATTACTCTATCTACGACTCTAAACCATATTTTGTCATTGTTGCAGTGAGGCTGCAGTTTGTAATAGCCACAGGTAATAGCCGATCCGGCAGTGTTGCCAATTAAACGACTTTGTCGCTACTCGCTAGATCTAGCGACATTTCAAAGATGCTAGCGACTTTTGTTAACTTTTAGCGACAAAAATATTAAATGACTTTTCTAGCGTCTTTTTAAATGTCTTTGTTGAAAAACTTTTTAATATAGTCCAAGTCAAGTGAGAAGTTGTTAGCCATAGATAGCGTTTCCAAATTAGCGACTTATTCACTGTATTTGACGACATTTAAAGGCAGTCGAGTAAGTTTGTTTACTTTTAGCGAAAAAAAAATTTAAACGACTTTTCTAGGCATTTATTTTGTATCGATATTCTATTCTGCTTTTAATGATTTTTTTTCTTCATCTGGCGACATCTAGCTACTTTTCGAAGACGTCTTAGCGACAAATGGTTTTAAGAAGTTGGAAACACTGATTTCCGTATCCCGTATTGTTTTTTTCTCATTTATCTCAATTTGTGAATAGAATTAAGAAACAGAGAAAGAAAACATGGAAGCGGCCGGCGGCGTCGTGCTATTTTACTGGTCGGTGGCGTCGTGGTGGCGTCGAGGAAGATAGATTTAGAAATTAGAATCAGATTCATACAGTTTATTTTATGCTATCATTAGTGTTCTGTGAATAAACTAGGGCGTCAAGTAAGTACAATAATTGGCTAGAATAGTAGTTAAAAAGTACCACGCGTCGAATTGCATTTTGTCAAACTTTTTCACAATCGACAAAAAATATATCTTGAACTGCTTATTTGCCAACGTTATTGATGTCAGGTGTTTGTCAGCGTTTTGTGGCAGCGTGAAGCATTAAGTCCATTTGTATTTTGTTGGACTTGCAGACGCAGTATATGGTTTGTTTATGGATGGTATCAATTAATTTCCTCTCTTGCTTCTTTGGAATCTCCATCATAAGGAATCCAGTACTTCTGAACACTTCTCGTTGGTAATGAGCAGATGCAGAGGGATGAATCTATTATAGATTCATCCCTCAGATGATCAGAATAGAGTCTTCGTCGGGCATAAACTCCCATGTTCTAAGACAGAGAAAGATTCAGTATTGTCAGGAATGCAAGTTCTTTCGGAATTGAAAAATGAAATTTAATTGTAGAAGTAAATAGTTCAGCAGTATAATTTAATAATTATTTATTCCAAAAGCAATCTTCTGCAAAGTGAAAACAAGTCGTGGGCAGTTTCGTTCCTCTGCTTTTCATGATGTTCTATGAAGTGAGTTTCGAGCTGTAGATATTGTAATAATTTTATTCATCATCTAGGTTTGAGGAAATCCAAACTGGCTGTGGGGGTATATCCATCAAAGTTTTGAAACTCACAAAAGTTTTGTCAATTTCCTTAATAATATTTTTGTTTCATTATGTCCTAGGATACAGCATGATTGGTAGGGAAAGAGGAATATTAGTCGTGTTTAAAAGAAACCTGCCTGATATTCTTCAAGTACCCTAATAATTTTTGTAACAGTAATTAATAATTTATTGCGAAATCAATCTTCGTTGATGTTCTGCAAAGTGATTCCATATATTAAAGGAAACGTCAAATAAGCTCAACACGTATAAATAGAAACGTGCATTCATTATTTAATCAGGTAATTAATTAATTACTTTAAGTAACTTGAGTAATTAATTATTTATTCCAAAAGCTGTCTTCGTCGATCGTCTGCGAAGTGAAAATAAGTTGTGGGCAGTTCATCTGCTTCTCATAATGTTCTATGAAGTGAGCTTCGAACTGTAGATGTCGTTATGATTTTATTCATCAACTTGAGGAAATCTAAACTGGCTGAAGGGGTAAATCCATGAAAGTTTTGAAACTCAAAAGTTTTGTCAATTTCCTTAGTAATATTTTTGTTGGATGATACCTAGCATGATTGGTAGGGAAAGAGGAAAATTAGTCATGTTTAAAAAAACCTGCCTGATATTCTTCAAGTACATTAATAATTTTTGTAACAGTAATTAATTATTTATTCCAAAATCAATCTCGGTGGATCTTCTGCAAAGTGATTCCATGCTTTTGCAATTGCTTGACCAACGATTTATTTGTCTTCGACTTGTTTTTCATAATGTGAATTTCGTCCTCTGATGTTGATTCTTGCTTAGACCTGAAATAGTATAAATATGCAATGAGACTTGATACACAAAGTTATATAATTAGATACAACCCCCGCCCACAACATGCAGGTAAAAAATATGTTAAAACACTTTACAATCTCTCACCGATCTATCGGGCAGCTTGTAATGAAATGCGTGATTCTTTTGACTCGGTTTTCTTTTTCCTCCTTCACGAATGTAACGATATGTTAATGTTATGATCGTCATAATCTTTATACAACATAATGTGTATTCAGTTTATCTCCCAGTGCCCTTAAACGCGCATAAGTGCCTATACATTAATAAGCTCAGTGCCTTCGGCGCAAATATGTGTCTATTGTGTAATTTGCTTCAGGCCTTGTTTTTTATTGCACCCATTGTTTACTGGTAAACAAAAGAGTCAAAGACATTACAGAGGTTCCTAATCTTTCCAACTACAAAAAATAAAACAACTAATATGTAATTTAATATTTTTATCTTTATAATCATCAACATAAAAAAACGTACACGAAGAATTCCGTACTATCGTATCAGCACTTATGTGCAACACTGCAAGTTAATGTGGCAACAGCGCTACCTATATGTGACTTAATAAACTAATCACATAACATATGAAGCTGTGATAGCAAATTCAATAAATTGATTCAAAATTGGACTGGTGATTTTAATGATCATTTGTGGAGTGGAGTTCTACCTTCACAGTTGGAGGCTGCTTTTACAATGCTTAACATCCTCATAAAATAGCTTTACTTGACGATCGTAGGGTTCCGCCCGTGATGTTGACTATGTTAAACCTAACCATCTTCCAAACTAGCTATTCTCATTACTTTATAAACGCCTCTTAGCAACGACTACGAGTCACTTTGAAATTATATATTTATCATTACCTATGAATCTAACTAATCAAGAAATAAAAGAGTATCTGTGCATCATATGATGTTGATGGCTGCGGATCTAACGGTGTTGAAGGTTGTGGATTAGACAATATTGTTGGCGGAGGAGTGGACGATGTCGAAGGCTGTGGCTCATTACTCATAACAGTTTCCATAGGACGGTCCGTTACGTAACTAGATGCAAAATCAGCGTCATTAAATTTATGTTGGTTGAAGGGAAATATGCCAGTTTTTTCGAATCCACTCATTATGTTACTCGGTGTCAAAGCTAAAGGTAAAGAAGTGCGGACGATCCCAGGGATATCGTATATGGTCATGGTTTTTCCAGCGTTATTCCGCATCCAAGCATCTTGAGCTGAAGACAGATATCTTTTAAAAGGGCCATATACCGACACGTCAAGTGGCTGTAATTTGTGAGAACAGTGTGGAGGGAAAGAGAGCATGACCACTCCATTTTCTTTAGCTAAATCTAGTGTTGGTACAGATAAGTGCGAAGAATGGTTGTCTAAAACCAACAGAATAGGAAATTCTTTAGAAGGTCTAACGTGCTTGATAAAATGCTGCATAAATAGGAAAAACTCGTCATTAGTGATCCAACCGCTAGAATTCCCAGCACCAATGCAATCAGTAGGACCGTCCCGAATGAAATGATCTTGAAACTTTTTGCGAGGGAAGATGAACATAGGTGGAACTGATGAACCTGTAGCAGAAACCGCTACTAACAGGGTTACATTAGTTCCACGTTCACCGGATGTTATTGATCCAACATTTCGCTTTCCTTTAGCAGCAACTATTTTTGATGGTTTGGTAACGGTGGATACACCAGTTTCATCCGCATTCCATATGGAAGAAGCTGTAAATTTGAATCGATCCACAACGTCAGCTAATTTAGTGTAAAACTCTTGCACATTAGACTTATTGAAAGACGTCTGCTGAGGCTAGTCGCTTCAGGTTTTCTTATGGAAAGACTTGTATTACGTTTGAGAAAGGCAGACATCCAATCTCTACCGGCCATTTTATTTGTATGCCATGTTGACGGTACACTTATTTTATATTTAATTGCACAGTCATAAGCCATGCGACGAACTTCTTTAGGACCTATGCCGTGAAAAATTTGTGCAAGTTTGAGCAAGTATTCTGTGAGACTGGCTTCTTGTTCTTTATTAAATATCTGCCGTGGAGAACCATAGCCAAATCTCAAGTTAACAGGGTCATTCCTCATTCGCTTAATAAATCTTGACAATGAAGTTTTACTTAATTCATAGTCACGACATACCTGCCTCAATGATTTATTTTCATTGATAACTAAATCTGCTGCCCGTTGCATCAACTCAACAGATTTAGTACCACGATCCGATTTTCTTTTATAGTTGCGCATACTGAAACAAAAAAGTCTTTATTAACCCACATATTAATGAGGGGCTAAAAGGTCCACATTGGACCTTTTTGCCCCAACCACGTGTAAATATTTTTAGAGGTTATAACGAAATAACCGTTAAACCGAGCCTAAAACTAATAATAAATCGTGAAAAACAAATAAATCACTTATACTAATAAATTATGTTTAGGTGTGATAAACGAAAAACCACTGCTCGAAACTAAAAAGTAAAATGATGAAAAAATTTACTTACGTTAAAATTTTTAGATGTAGTCGTATATCTCCGGCTAGCGACGCTGCTCGACTGCCGGCGATGCCCCGTTACGCCTCCCGCGCTCTCTTCTTTCCGCGTACATAGTTAGAACGCAAGATATACCGCTAGTTTTTTAGATACTTATGGTGGACCTTTATACCCGCGGACCTTTAAGCCCCGCCCTACCCTACCCAAAGGAAAAAGGGTCTACTGCCTTTAGTAAATCCAAGATGCTGGTTCCAGGTAGGACTTTTAGACGGTAGTGTGGTCGTTGCACCCCCGCGCTATTCACTCGCTGGTGCAAGTAGTATCGGATGTTGCGGTAATATTCTGCGGAGGTGTTGTATACAGTAGAGGTGATTAAGTCAAATTCATAAACTGCACAGAGTGAGTATGAAGCAGCGGTCACAAGCGACAGCTGGTCAGTGATGACATACGGGCTGTACAATCCCCATGATGTTAACCGGTCTGTTCGTCGGATGTGTACGGTCATACTGTCACAGAAAGATTCAATAGATTTATTAGTATTTGAGTAAGTTTCTTGTACAGGAATAGAGCTTGAATGTGGACCCAGGTCATATAACGGTTCATCTACTGGGGCTGTTTCGTCCTTAGACTTGAAATCGTACGAGACAACCAAGGCAGCTTCAACATCATTAATTTTAGGATTCGACCAAACGAAAGTGTTTTCACCTAATGAATACATGACATCTTTTCCTTTAGTGACGTGCTGATTGCTAATTAAGCTACCATCTTGACCAAAAGCAGTACCCACTGATACAGCTGTCTGAATCTGCATGATATAGTATCTGTCACCCATTACGTTAAAGGCATCCCAATTTACAATATTAGACTTTTGCACTCTTTGTGGGTGTTCGTGGTTTGCTATAGCATGGTGTACTTCTTTCCATAATATTAATGAATTATGACTTACATTAGAATACGAATGTTGGCCAAACTGCTCTGCTCTCTTTATTCGTTTTGGAAATGATTTTTTAAAATGTACCCAGTCTTGGTAAATCATGTTAGTAGTTTTGTACGACTTTGCTAAATCTGTTATCTTCTTTGATGTGATTTCTAACAGAATCACACTACCAGGAGCTACCCAATAGGGCTTGTTTATTATTTTTTCAAACTGACTCAGAAATATATCATCAGATATAGATTGGCGAGGTGTGTAAGCGGCTTTGAATTTTTGATTCAGATGGTCTAATTTTAACCAGTTTTCGTTGGGAGCCATGGAAAGTTATTATATTGTCCGCGGCCAGTTTTAGCATGTTCGCAGTGGCGCTGCCCCTCGCCTTGCTAATGGCCACATGGACCGAGTTCATCTGGTCAGTTGTTGTCAGTAAAATGCAGAAATTTCATTAAAAGAATAAACCTGTTCATGGCCATCCGCTTCCTGAATTCTGCCATGCCGAGGACTCCAGTAGACCAGTACTCGTCAACGCGTCCTCGCACACACATGCCCATCAATATGATTATCGATATCAGCCGATAAAGCTCAGAAGCCGACGTCTCCACCCATTTGTGTACTCTCGATTGAGCGGGGAGGCCTTCTTCGTGCTCATGGGCCTTCGCAATATACTCCCACGCATACCGATTCGTTTCCACAGCGATGGAATTCATGAGAATGGAAGGTTCCCATCGATATCGCGCAGGCAGATCCGCGGTGACATCTTTCGTGGCTCAGATACCCTAAGCGTCGGGGGGGCTGCACTCCTGAGTCGATTCGCCGCGGTTGGTGTCGTGGTTTGTACGACCACTCCGCCGTGCCCAATCTTGCGTACCTTATCGATCTGCACGTCGATTGCGCGTGGATCGACGGCGCGCTTTAGTTCCTCCGCAGTCTTTAAATTGTCCATTTGATCTTCGGCCGAGTAAAATTACGAGGACTGGGCCTCGCTCAGTGGGAATCGGTAGCGGGGCAGCTGACTTCGACAGCTTGAGGGCGGCAGAATATGTTGAATGAGCAGTCTGCCGGGAGGCGCCGTCTGTTCATCCAGGCTTGTGGGAGATTCAAACGAAGCTGGGTGCGCGGCCAGTTTTAGCATGTTCACGGTCGCGCTGCCCCTCGAGGCAGATCGCCTTGCCGCACATGGACCGAGTTCATCTGGTCCGACCTCATGGGTTCTATGTTTTTGATCCCCGGAAAAATCCGCAGGCGCAACCTTTCACTATCGTCCATATTTACGATTAAATAAACTTAACTAAATTCCGAAAAATTGAGGGAAAAAACAACAAAATACGTATTCACGCAAAACTTTCACCAAACTTTCACTATTGCCAAAAAACCGTATTCATTATGGTTTATTTCACTAATGAGTAGTCATCCAAGCTGCTTGGAAAGGACTCAACACTGGTAGTATAGCCTATTTCCCAATATAACTTATGTGGCATAATAAAATACGCCGCTGAGCCAAATCACGTCGCTCTTCTTAGAAACGCGACGGTCAGTTTCCGAGTCTTCCACAGTCTCTGTTATCATTTGCCATGGAAAATAACGCCTCGCGGTCGTAATTAAACCGTTTATCACTAAGCTTTCACTGAGTATTTTTTGATGAGTTACAACCATCGACTCGTGTCCGTATAAACAGTTATAGTTTATTGATTTTCCAGCGTCTTTCTTTCTTTGAACACGGAATTACTATGACACGTTTCTTTCTAGGGCTACACGAAACTTTTGGAAATTTTATTTTATAAATACCCTCTCTGTGATTAATATAGTGTTAAGCTGCATTGACACGATCAAAGTAGCTTACTCGAATGCTGCTATCGCTATCGTGGCAAGCAGCAAGTTGGCAACCCGAGCGCATTTAGACATACCTAGAATCATCTTATAAAAACAAAATAATGTTTAATGGAAATCGGGTATGGATATTATCTATGATTTATAGAAAGAACTCTTATTTAACCCATACTTAGAAGTATTTCTGCGAATTAAAAGGCCATAGGTACTAATCACTAACCATATTATAAATGCGAAAGTGTGTAATGTGTATATTTCTTGGTTTGTCCTTCAATCACGACGCAACGGAGTAACGGATCGACGTATTTTTTGCATTGATATAATATATGAGAGAACCGATTGATTTGTGTTTGATTGATCTTTGATTTGTGCCTTAAGGTCTATGGCCTTTGTGCTTCCACTACTACAAAAGTAATAGGCCATAGGCTGCTTATATTTTTTTACGGTCATTACGGTTATTATTTGGTCACCACCCCGCGTATACCTAAAAAACAAAGCATAATAAATATTTCACTATTAATAACCGACAAATTAGAGTTTGTAAAACTTTTTTCAAAGTAATGTAAGATGTTTAGGTTGAGGCAATTTAGACTTGTCGACCTTGTTTTGCGGTCTGGGAAAGGGCTTCTTCTTTTTATTCTGAGGCTGTGAATCCTTCGGAGGAGGTGGTTTGGCTAGTTCTGCATTTTGATTCTGCGTCGCGTTTTCATTGGTAGTCGCCATTACGGCTGAAACCCTAGTAACATTAGCAACAAAAAACTAATGATAATAATTAATGACTTTTTAGAATAAGACTTACGCGAAAAGCATGGAAATCACAAAAAAGCTATTCCAGAATTAATAAAAGATATCAGAGACCACATAAACACCATTCCTCGAATAGAATCGCATTATGTAAGAGGCTAATCTACCTCAAAAGAATATATAAGATGGGGGAAAGACAATCAAAGATGTTCATGATGATGTTAAACAAATACAAAATCAAAACAATAAAGATATAGGAAATTACATGACTTATTATAAAATATTTACAAAGGAGTTCAATATATCTATATTTTTTCGGCCCAAAAAAGATATGTGCGATCTATGTTTGTCTAACGAGAATTCAACTGCTGACCAGAAAAGAGAGCATAAAGAAAAATATGACCAACATCACGAAGAAAAGATACTAAGTAGGAATGAAAAAAAAACGTCAGACCGAAAAAATATTACTGACAATACGTTTACATGTTTAGCTGTATACGTTTTTACAGCTTTTTGATTTATTTCTGGTTTATTGGCGGTATACGTTTTTACAGCTTTTTGATGTATTTTTGGTTTATTGGCTGTATACGGTTTTACAGCTTTTCCATTTATTTCTGGTTTATTGGCTGTATACGTTTATACAGCTTTTTGATGTATTTCTGGTTTTTTACTGTATACTTTTTTACAGCTTATAAAATTGTATCGGGTCCCTGAATTCCCTTTCCGTTGGGTAGAATGTAGGAGCTATTCTACCACCATTTGCAGTACATTCCTTGGCATTCATAACATATTTTAATTTTTTTGTGAGTTAATTATTTCTAATTCCTTTTATAAGATGGGGCGGGTCATACAGAGGAAATATTTTCTCATTTCCTATTTTGAAAAAGTATGTTTTATTTGTGCGCAAATATCTTTCTTTTGTTTCTTTTCTGACGTTTTTTCGTTCCTACTTAGTATCTTTTCTTCGTGATGTTGGTCATATTTTTCTTTATGCTCTCTTTTCTGGTCAGCAGTTGAATTCAATTAATTTATTTAAGGTAACACTGCGCTTTAAGAGAGGATGGGAAGGGGAAGGAAAGTTACTGTAATTGTTATCATTATTAGTGCAGTTATTTTTTATTATGAACCATTTGATAACAGCATTGTATCTGTTATTAATGCTGCCACAAAGTTCTGGATAGATGCTGTATTTCCAAATATAAAAAAAAATTATATTATTTAAGCATATTTTTCATTTTTCTAAAACATTTAAAACAAATAAAATAAAAGTGTGTTTTGTTAATACTGTTTTTATTCATTTTTAATTAAAAGTGATTGAATATTCATAAGAGCACAACAAATGATCATGGCATAGTCTAAACTGGAGACAAAAAAATGATCAGTACAGGCATGTGGCTTTAGAAAAGCAAATTCGCGTAGTCTTCTGATCACTTTTTCAATATGAAATGAATCCGTAGGCTTGCAATTTTCTTTGACCTTATAACATCCTCTCGAGGACTTTTCTTGGTGCTGCTAACACTAGGTGGTTTAATCAACTGTAATTCGCTTTTGCCAACTCTCCTTCGATGTATTTGAACCCTCTGTCTGCCATGATACAAGCTCCAGGTGGTAAAATGTCCATAAATCCAGATTCTTCAAAAATGGTTAAATCAGAAGTTCGGCCACCAAAACAATCCGAGACGAAGTTTGTAACACCATCAGGAGTTGAAGAGGATGCAAGTCTTAGTCTTCTGAGATGTAGGTATCTTCGTACATTGACCTAGCCATTGACGGGAAGTTGGGTTTCATACAAGGGGCACCGTCATACATTAGGCGCACAACAACAGAATGACATGCGTGTATGCGTAGCTTACTTATGTGTGATGTAGTTAAGATGTACAGATGTAGTTATGTGCTCATCAGTCTCACTATCTTGCATATTATCCACATTTATGGGCAAATGAACCGTTAAGCACATGTTATGTGTAGCACAGCTCAAGGGTCCGATATTTAAGAATACATTTGAATCTCCCTTTCAGCCCACCAATGCTTATTTCCACACAATTTCTTGCTTTTATATGGCGAGCGCTATATTATAATGCCTCTTGGCTACCATCTGCTGCATGCAAAATTGGTGTGAGCAACCAAGGTTCATATGGAAAACCTGAGTCTCCTGAAACAAGAAAAATTCACAACAATATATATATATATATATATATATATATATATATAATATATATAATGCCATATATATATATATATATATATATATATATATTGGCCTGGTGCTAATAGGGCCAATATCAATAATCGTTATTTGCAGTAATGAGCGTTATAAAAATGAATCAGCATACATAGTTATTATTTAGGTGTTATATTGTAGTATGGCAAAGATATTTTACTTTTATTTGATTTGTGTTTTTAAGTAGATTTATGAATTGAATTCTAATTTAAGAAAAACATGTTATTTTGGAAAATATTATCAACTTAAGCCCCTTTAGCACTGATGATAATTATTATGTTAGTTCCCAATTATGTATAAAATTAAAAAGGCCAATGTTGTTTTTCTAAGAAATTTTACTATGGAAAGATTACAATATTTTTAATTTTCTTCATCAGAACATGACACAATATCCTCCATTTCGGGGCCAGTCTCCAAAGACTCATAAAATGGACGGCTGGATGGTTGGAGGTACTCCAGAAATGATTGCAGGTCTCTGACTTTTGGTGCAGGGAGTTTAATAGGTCTCTGATTTAGGGGCACGAGAGGTGTTACTGGTGCAGTATCTTCTGATTGTGAACGTGTCATATTTCGGTTTCTTTTTAAACTTAGCACTTTGAATAATTCTTCACTATCATCAAATGAGTATTTGTAGTATAATACCCCTGGATCTACTTTTCTACACTGTATCCATTTTATTTTAGTCCAATTGACCTTTTCTTTCACTGAATTTATCTTTCGGTGTACGTATTGTGTAGTGAGCAGTTTTTGGAAGTTGTAGAATTGTGACTGTTGCATTTCTACAACATTTATTTTTGGGTTCCTATGGACTGTTCTGATTAGGTTTGCCCAGTCTTTTGGTAATTCTATTTTCATTGCAGTTTTTTTTTTAGCTTTTTCTATAGAAGCATGTATAGTGTCTGCTTCCATATGTGTGTGGCCTGGTTCTAAAAACTTAAGGTTTATAATCCTTGGCGAGTTGATAGAGTTTTCTATAAAATACATGATCATAATAGCAACATAAATATTTCGATTCTGTCCTGGGCAGCTGTCACTATACATGTTAATTTCATCTAGGTTATTAGGCAGGGTGTTCAGATGGTGATATAAACAAGAAGCTATTTCTTGTCCTCCTCTACCAGCAATTGTTTCATCCCATAATAAACAATATGCATCAGCTGATGATTGTGATACTCTATAAATTGTTAAGTTCAGGGTCCATAATTGTCGCTTGTAAAAACTGAACCCTGCTGTTAAATAAGGTGTTGGAAGACACTTCTGTAAGTCAAAAGACAGTGTTATAACTTTGTCATTTACTTTAGCTTTTTCATTGTCTCTTCTTTTCTCAGCATATGAAGACTCATACAGCTTTTCATGTTCATATCTTTCTGCCTCAATTTCTTGTTTCTTCTCTAAGTTAGGCTCCACTTCCAACTGTAATTTAAATTTGTCACATTTTCCACAAGTGTCATTTTTCGGTTTTTTAAATGTCAAATTAAACTCTTCCACAAAAACTTTTCTGTAGTAGCTTTCTTTAACGGGGGTTTGTCCATTTTCATTACAATGTGTGACATATAAGCGATACATCAAAGCAATAGAAAGATCACCATTTAAATATTTTTTTTGGGTATGAGACCTAGAATAGTGGCTTTCATAAGCTGGAAACATTTTAATATGCTCTTTTACTTCCATCTTACTGGCCTCGCTAATTCTTTTCTGTTTTTGGTGCCTTCCTCGCTGATCTACAGAAAGTATTCCTACCTCTGAGTTCCTTTTTTTCTCAACAATTACTCTTACTTTTTTCAATGATAATGATAATGTATTAAGGAACATAGTTTGACATACTTCAGTTCTAGTTTCACTTTGATTAGTGAAGAAGTATTTTCGGGTCCATTGGCGTCTACTCAACCCATTGACAACCTTAGTCGACTTTTTTGGAAATTCTTCAATCAAGCTTGCTATATACTGTGATTGACTTTCTGCAGTTAAATCATACAACTCGGCAAATATCTTTTGTCTCAGGTATTCAGGAAACTTATCAGCACATTTTTTCTTGCAATTGCAGGAAGGCCCAAGTTGTTTAGCCAGTTTTAGGGTGCCTTTGCATGATGTATAGCTTCTGCCATGAGTCCTATTTTCCTTTCTAACATTTCTTTTCCATAATTTAGGATTCCTTTTTCTTTTTCTACTCAACTGATTTGGACTCTCAGGAACAGCAACAGCAGAGGTAATATTTGAGACATTATTCAAATGTGAAGACAAACTTTCAGTACTGGCAGCTGGAAGTTCTTCATTATCTGATGAAGAACTGCTAGACTCATAAGAATCGGGTATATATTCATCCGAACTGTCACAAGATAATTCTAAGTCACTTAGTAATATGCTTCGGTTTTGTAATTCTTGTAGAACACCTGTAAATTAAAAAAAGTTATAAAAATCAATTATTAGATTGTACATCATTTGAACATCCTTCCTGTTCCATAGATGGCTAAACAGGGGAAGTGTGATTGGTGTCCAGAATATTTAGGCATACCTACAATCATTAGCATAAAAAAATACAAAATGAAACTTGACCAATCCCTATACTAAAAAAATACAATTTATAGAAACTTGCCATCATTCAGCTCACTAGAATGTGGCATTATTGATTGCTCTTCGACATTACATCCTTGCTCAGACCGACAACCTGCAATTTAAAATACACATTAATTAGGTACACTCATCTAAGCAACTATAATCTAAAACCATAACAATAATAAACACCTGATCCCTAAGTTAGATAAAGTAAATTTATAATAGCTATTTTTCATTCATGAAGACTGATATGTATTTTACCAACCTTCGATACTTGAACTTGCTACTGGATCCACTTGTGGCCGATTTATTTCAAGACTATCACCATAACTCTGCTGGTCATTTGCTGATGATGCTGTGTTTAATGGCGTGAACGATTTATCTTCGGCATGATGTTCTTGCACAAATTGAGCTACAATTTATAATATAACTTGTAATTCAACATATTTTTACGTAAAAAAGTAAGGCACAACACTCAACTCAAATCTTACCGTTATCATCAGATTCTTCTTCGTCAGTAGCTTCAACACGAGTAAGTAATCGCAACATTTTCGCACTTCGGTTATCTTTAAACAATCTTTTCGGTTGATTCATGGTAAGAAGCAATTATTATCAAGTACACAACAAAAGAAAAGATTATAATTCAATCTTAGATAGAAAGCAATATTTTTAAACACTAAACGTCAAATTTACGCGGCTAGTTTGACAAATAAACATTGGCTGTGACTGGCGTTTGACACGCAGGACCACAGAATAAACAGCCAAAACGTCGTTTCGTTTCACGTAAGATAGGCCAATGTAATCTGATGCCTATTTAACAGAGATGACATTTTCATTTTTTATTCATCACTTGGTTGCAAATATGACCAAAGTTATCTTTGGTCTTTTTAAAATTTGGATATTATAGTAAAAATATTACTGACTTAGTGCAAAATGGACCAATGTAAAGATTGGTCTATTTTGCTTTAATATAAATAAAGCGGCAAACTAAAATTATATCACAAAAAGGGCTAATGTTAACTTTGATCGTTTTTGTTCTTACCCTATTACTAAGAAAGTGAAAAATAATAATTTCTTGTCGGCTTAAGTATACTGCAGCCCTTTGATCATTTATTTATTTTTACTTAACTGTATGAAAGCGCACACTACATTGGCCTTTTTTACATAGTAACTTTTGAAAGATTGTTAATACACTAACGCCCTTTTAGCACAAAAAAATATCATACTTTTATAATAAACTGGCATTACAATCTCGTTTCATACAAAAACGTACTTTGGCCCTTTTAGCACCAGACCACAGATATATATATATATATGGCATTTTGAACATCTGGCATAAATTGTTTTGACGATATAAAAGCACTTTCTAAAAGTTTTCACTCAAATAAAAATATATTGTTCTATTACCATATTGTTGTCAGAGAGTGGGATTAAAATTACCTCTAGCATTTCAAATGCCATTTTATTTGCTTACTAGTTAACTTAATTAATGATTGATTACAGTTACAGTAAGTAATTTAATCTCACCAAGTAGCCAGCATTCTTCTCCATTTTCATTTAAATTCTGCATTTTGCCCCTCACTGCAGAATTGTACCAGAAGAAGGGGAGTTATGGGAACTTCCTGGATATCTGGCCAAGATATTCCGAATTTTTAATTCTGAATCACATGCCTGAGAAAGAAAAAATCACTTGAAATATAATAACTTACCTACGACTTAACCAACAGCCTACTAGGACAGGTACTTACTATTTGCATTTGGCACATTTAAAGAGTGTTGGGATTTTCTGTTTACGTATGTTTCTTCGTGTGCTGTGGATTTCTTTACATTAATATGGGTACCATCCACAAATCCCAGTACTCCCGAGAGTTAAAAACAGTTCATCCACTACCCATCGGCATATTATTACTAGCCGGTAATCATTGGCTTATGAAGTTGTGTGCTGTTCCTTGTAGTGGTGCTTTGCGCCTGTTGTTCCCCGAAGCCTTTTGTTTGAGTACGTTTAGTTTGTATTTTTTTCGTTGTATCTCGATGGCGTGATGGAAATTTCCATCGTGTTCGACCCGCTGTTTGGTTGCCTCGCTACAAGTTGCAGCGTATGGTCCTTTTACGTCTAAAATGTATCCGTCGCGTCGGTGGTTACAATTATGAATGGTTTTAAGAGGTTTTGGATCTTGTGCAAGTGTAGCGGAACGCGCAGGGTCATGACATCATGTTTTTCAATATCCGCCAAGTTACAAGTTACCCATACGAGGATGAGGTCAAGCGTGTCCCCAGAAGAAAAACTCGTGATTACATTAAGGTAAGATATTTATTTTATACATCAGAATATATATTTTGTACAATGGAAGACAGTCATCCGTGCTACTGCAAAGGCGATGGAGACTCTCCTGGTACGATTGTCGAATATAAAGTAAAATATCCTTGTGGGTTTGAATATTGTTGGTTTTGCCAAAATACTGCATTAGGCGTGTTTTGCTGGCTCGTGATTATGAATAGGCGATGGTAATTTCTGCCCTTTCTGTATTACTTGGAGTAATTCAATTTTAGTAGCCAAACGCTTATTTTCTGGAAACTTTTTTAACCATGATACTTTATACAATGACATACAAAAAAGCTTTCAAAAAACCATTTCTAAAGGCCTACGCAGACCGGGACGGCAAGGCAAGGGATTTTGCCGTGAGTCAGCGCACACTGGCCGCTTAGATACCGCGGCATTCCAGCACTTTGCCACGGCATGCCACGGCGTGCCGCGGCACGACAAAGCACGCCTCAGCGACTCCTGCTGCCTGATACACTTTTAGTCTTCAGTTGCGTTTGATCGAGTGTTGGTGTGCCTCAGTTTTAAAATGGTAGATTGGGATTTGGTGTTGATATCGATTATTGCAGATGAAGAAGAAGGTGCACAGGCTAATAATAGGGATAGAAGAAGATTTTGGGTTGATAATTTATGGAAAGAAAGGGAATCAAAGGGTGAATTCAATAATTTATTTAATGATTTAAAATACGACGTGCAAAAATTTTATGACTATCATAGAATGGATTATGAGAAATTTCAAGCACTGTTGAATATATGTCGACCATATATCGAAAAACAGAGGACCAATTTTCGCAACCCCATTGAAGCCGATCAGAGATTATCCTTGTGTTTGAGGTGGGTAGTTAAATGATTGTATAAGTTTTATTTTTTCTTCTTTTATTAAATTAAAAAAAAAAAACAATATTTTTTGCCAAGTACAATCATGTATTGTAGACACATAATAACGATTTTCAAGTTTTTGCACTGATAAACCTTCTCACTGATAATCCCTGGATCTTTATTTGTTTTTACTTAATTTAGAGTACCTACTAGTTTAGATTAGTTTCGTATTCAGAAACTGCAGTTTTGTAGCCAGACCCTGAAGCAGCTTCATAGCCAGGGCCAGAGGCGGTACCATAAACAGACCGTGAAACAGCTTCATAACCAGAGCCTGAGGCAGTTCCATAGCCAGACCCCGAAGCAGCTTCATAACCAGAGCCTGAGGCGGTTCCATAGCCAGACCCCGAAGCAGCTTCATAACCAGAGCCTGAGGTGGTTTCATAGCTAGAGACATCTTCAGATGTTGGAGCTGGAGTTCCCTCTATGTATTTTAATTCGGCGTCAGTTACCACATTAAATATTTGTCTCTTTATTTGGACCTGCACTCTTTCTGGTAGTTTTTTTACTGTGGCAGCCATTGTTTGAAAGAACGAATCAATGGGGTCCACCTCCTTTTTCGATTCAATGTATTTATTTAGTATTTCAGCAGTTGTTGTAGGTTCTGGTCTTATTAAGGAATGGTGTGAATCATTGGTCATTCGCGAAACTGAACGTTCATCATTATCATTGACAGCGGATTCTGCGAAAGAAGTCTGCGTATCCTCTGAAGAGGAGTCCAGATTCGAGGTTTGTTTTCTGTGCTGAATGAATTTTTTCAAAAACTCCAGCTCTTTTTCAAACTTGATAGGGCGTCGCTTTGTGTACGGGTCACCACTCTTTGTTTTTCTGTTATTCAGAGCTTTCCTAAAATTATTACGTATATTACCCCATATTTTCTGGCATTCTTCACCTAAAACAAAACATAAGCAGGTAAAATGGTATATTATCTTTCAGATTTTTGATCACGGGAAGTAGCTTCAAGTCTCTAGGTTACAGCTATCGCATGGGGTTTAGTACAGTGCGCTCTATCGTACATGAAACTTGCCGAGTCATTTGGAATGTCCTAAGACCTAGTGTTATGCCAAAACCAACAAGGGAAAAATGGACGCGAATCGCGATGGAATTTGATGAAAAATGGAATTTCCCGAACTGCATCGGTGCAATAGATGGTAAACATTTCAGGATAAAAGCACCTCGCAATAGTGGAAGTCTCTACATAAACTATAAAAAGTTTTTCAGTATCGTACTACTAGCGGTTGTGGATGCAAATTATAAATTTGTGATTGCAGATGTAGGATCATATGGACGAAATAGTGATGGAGGTATAATGCAAAACTCAATATTTGGAAAAAAATTGACTTCTAATGCCCTCGATATTCCCCCAAAAAAACGTTTACCGAGGACTGATCTTGAGTTGCCGTATGTTTTTGTAGCAGACGAGGCTTTTCCGTTAACCACAAACATTATGAGACCATTTAGTGGCGATCGATTGACAGATGAAGCAATGAAAATATACAATTATCGTTTGAGTAGAGCCAGGCGTATCGTCGAAAATGCATTTGGTATACTTCAAGAACGTTTCGAATTATGTCAAAAAGGAATTCAGGTTCAACCAAAATATGTTGATAATATCATTTTAGCATGTACTTGCTTACACAATTTCATCATAGGTGGTACAAGCACAGAAAGCCAAAATATAGCAAGTGTAAGCATTAATTTAGAAAACGATAATAATATGAACAATGCATTAGATGGTATGACAGTACGGGAGATGTTTAAAGATTACTTTAGGTCTGATGAGGGCTCTATTCCATGGCAAAACGATATTGTAAATAGACATTAATACTGTGTTAAATCTTAAAATATAATTATAGTGCAAAAATATTTACTTACCTGTTTTATTCATTTCTATTCCAATTCTTTTCCACGCATTGTTCTTCATTTGAGTGTTCATATAATGTTTTGATGACATATTATATAAATAATCATAGTCTTGAACTAAAGTTATTAATTTTTCCTCCATGTTGGAATAAAAAACGTAAAAAACTGGTCTCCGAAAAAATCACGTAGCACAGTCGTCAAAGACGCGGGCGCAAATGGATGGTCAATATTGGTGTGCATTCCCCGCTTCTCTACTCCCGCCGCCGCACCCCGCAGTATATCACTACGAGCGCCGGAGTCCGTGGCATGCCGTTGCCTACCGCAGTATGCCACGGCATCCCGCCACGGGAGCCTGTGGCGCGTGTTGCGATAAAATCCCTTTCAATGCCACGGCATCATTTTAAAGCATAGCAATTTATGTCGTATTTCTGTACCAGTACGGTTGAATGTCCATTAGTAAAAATTAAAATCCCTTGCCTTGCCGTCCCGGTCTGCGTAGGCCTTTAGCGGACACACAAAAAACACACTCCAAATTTCATGTCTCTAGGACCAGCGGTTTAGGCTGTGCGTTGATATATAAGTCAGTCAGTCAGTCAGGACTTTGAATTTTATACATATAGAACTGCACACACACTTTGTTTGTCGAGTCACTAGTTTTATAGTTCATGTGTTGTATTACTAAGTTAATCTGTTTTGTCTAATAAATAAAAATAAAACAAAATAAGTAAATAAACATATTATATTAATAGATTCATTAATTCAACGGTTTCTATGGAGGACCTACAGATATACAGAGGGTGGGTGCACTCGCCGCCAAGTGTTCATAGTAGCAGCCTCGCCTGCAGAATCCCGAGCGCGGCCTTGTGGCTCAGGTACTGCATGTGCGCCTGACTGAATATGTATGGCGCGTTGCGAGCGCGCAAAGGAATACCCCGCAGTCGCTGTTGTTGGATTGCAGCGGGATATCCTGTGATAATATGTTAACAATTAAACTCTCAAATTACTAAATCAACCCGTATATTCATTCAACTGTTGCTTGCTTGGAGTCAAAACAGAAAGTGTCGCCCCGCGTCGCCGGTCGCCTCCTCGTCGCGCGCTCTCCCGCCATTTCTCGTATCGGCGGAGGGGCGGTGACGTCATGACCGCAGACGTAGCAACCAACACCGGACTTGAAACGTGGTGTTGCCAACAAATATAAAAAAAATTTCAATACATTTGCTCTTTGCATTTAACCCCTTACTGCATGGATTTTTTTTATTGGCTGAAAAAAATTTATGTGGTAATGATGACACCAGAGAACCTACATAAAATTTAAAAAAAATGTCTCCTTAGTATTTTTGGAAATAATGTCCAAAAACTGTCAATGCCAAATATGGCATTGTATGCAGTTAATGATGTAAAATCCAATTTTCCAAATATGGCATAGTATGCAGAAATAGGTGGCAGTAGGTACATGCAACGTTGGCAATATGAAAAAGCTACACTTTATTCCGTGATCAGGTTGTATACAAGAAAAGAAATAAAATAAGTTTATCTATTTATTTAACATTTTTTTTATAATATATCAGGAACATTGACCCTTAAATTTAAATTCGATTTTTTCATTGCCCAACATGATATTCCATGTAGCAATTTCTATTTTTATTTAAGCATAAATGGACCTTGCATTTCAAGCACCAAATATAAAGTGGAAGAGAGGCAGTGGCTGACAAAAGCTGCCCAAGAATCATTTAAAAAGGCAGTATTGGATAGGGAAAGTGCTGAAGAACTTCTTCTCTGCAATCGTGCAAAACGTGAAGAGGCGGAGTTAATGTTAGGCATAAGAAAAAATAAAATGAACAATAATGGTTTATCTTTGTTTTATTGTATAATACTAGCTTTTTCCCGCGGCTCCGCCCGCGTGAAATTCGGTTTTCCGTTCCCGCTCTTGAAATTTTCTTTGCTATAAACCTCACGGAGCCCAAGACCTTTCCAACGAATGCAAAACCGTGGAAATCGGTTCGTGCATTCTGGAGTTATAGGGTCAGGAAGGAAACCCCAACTTATTTTTATATAATAGATAAATGTTTAAATAAGAAAAACTAGCTGATACCCGCGACTTCGTCTGCGTGGAATAAGTTTTTTTAAATCCAACAGGAACTGTAATGTTCAAACAAACACACTTTCGCATTTATAATATTAGTAGGGATAGGAAATAAACAATAAACTTTTACGAAATTTTCATTCTCTGATACAATGATCATGACTTTGCTTCCTCTGTGAGGAGGCAAAGTAGTGAGTTCATCAAAAAGCTATTAATAAAGTGGACAGAATATAGGAAATAGCTAAAAACTAGGAGCGCCAAGTTAACAGGAAAGATATTGTAGAGGCATGCGGCCTCTTCTAAGACTGGCAGCTGTAAAGAAGACATTTCACATCGCAGCTGCCACTTAGAACGGAAATTTGAATACGGAGCGATTCGAAAATCCTGCGGCCCTGGGCGAAATCCAGGGGCCGCAGGATTTTCGCAGCTGCGATGTGAAATGTCTTCTTTACAGCTGCCAGTCTTAGAAGAGGCCGCATGCCTCTACAATATTATTTATCAATTCTTAACTAAAATGTCTAGCAATAAATGCAGCCCTTATAAGACTTCCACGCTCATTGTCATGTACTGTTGCTACAGGAACCTCCTCTGGGCCTTCCGTTATAGAGTCTGGCAATTCTTCATTGGTCATAATACTTATATTATGTAAAACTACACAAGCCACTATATATTTGGCACGTTTTGTAAACTGTTTTGCAATGTTCTGGATAGACATGCAAATCTGCGTTTAAGAACTCCGTTCACCCTTTCTATTATATTTCTTGTACTAATGTGGGCACGATTGTATCTGTGTTGAGGTTGTGTTTGGGGGTTGATGACTGGGGTAAACATATATGCAGTTTGGGCATAGCCACTATCTCCAAGTAATATTCCTTGAATAGTCCTTTCTTCAAATAGCAAGCAGCAGCGACTGTTTGCAAAAATTCTTGAATCATGCACACGTCCAGGCCATCGTGCCACAACATCATAAAGAACAAAGGCGAGCTTCAAACAAAATTTTACCTTGAATGCGTCTATGTAGGAAAAAATATTAATACCACAGGGGGTCCATTACTTAAACATAATCACAAAGATTTTTCATTTCAGGATTCATCCAAAAAAAGATATTAATATTTTTATATTTTGAGATTATGAAAGTAACGTAGTGGTTACATACTCTTTGGTTGGTAGTATATGCAAGATTGATGCATTAATATTATCAAGTCAAAACACTTAAGAGTTGTGTGCCCAATTCGTGAGTCAGAGACTCTGACAAGTGACATTTGCAACTGCAAATGCATGAATCACGCGCATGCGCACAAAGAGTAGCAAACGAGCACAGCTAAGATACTTACCTACTAAACAATGGTCCTTTACATGCCATTGGCATTAGCATTGTCTATAAAAGATCTTTTTCAGTATTTAGCATGATGTACTAGTCTGTGATTATAGTTTAGTTGTTATGCACGTAAACAGTTCCTATTTGACAATGGAACCAAGATCCCTATTAATTACGGATAGTTGGTAACTACCTCTTTCTTCTAGAATGGCAATATGCAACCAATCCGGAGCAAGGCTCTCATATTTTGATAGAGCCAAAACACACGAGATAATCAGAGAGGAAGCGTGTGATTAACTAACGATAAACTAGAAACTGGAAAAAAACTGCGAATACAACTGAAATACAAGTCTTGAAGTTGTTATTTAATTTGTAGGTATTTAAATTCCTTTTAACCTAATTTTTACCATGTTTTATCCTTTAAGGTTTTATCTTATTCAGATGCATATGCTATCTCTATGTTCAGATGACATTCCAATAATCTATTAAAAATCAAAAGTTTTTATTCTTCTATTAAAAATCAGATATAAAACCTTTTTCATTTATTCTGCTTTTAATATAAACCCTCATTTAAAACAACAGCGATTATAAATACTTGTCACGACTTTGTCAAGATGGCAATGGCAATAAGTGTTGCCATTAATTTTATTTTAATTACGACTTACAATATATAAGTTGTTTAATAGCTCTTGCATAATGCTCTATAAGTATAAAGAAAAGAAAATATTCAACTTTTTAGACGTCCAGTAAACTCAACACTAATATACAGTACCTACGCGGCAGAAAATAATGTACATCGACCTTTAGAAAGAGGTAGCGGTTTTGTAGAGCATCGCCTCTGTCGTTAAGACTGACAAAACGTCACATAGGTATGAGTGACAGAAACAACGCTCTACAAAACCGAAATCTCATTCTAAAGGTTGATGTATATTATTTTCTGCAGCGTACCTACTGTAAATAAGCGCGGATGTAAGTGCGATGGTTTGGTATCTAACAAGTCTAGGTATGCACTATAGTTTTGTATCGGACATTGTGTAGAGATGTTCTGGTAAAATTAAGTTGATGCATTTACGAAATATACCTAACCATAATATTATAAATGCGAAACGGAACTACGGATTGATGTAATTTTTTGCATGATTATAGTTACACTAGAGTCTAGAGCCGTAAAGCAAGTTTAAGCGCAGACAAATAAACTGTTCCCATTAACCAACCATTACAAACCAACTATTACATCAAAAATTGTTGTAACAAACCCTCAATAATTATTCTTTCCTTGAGCCACGTGGGGGCGAAGCTGCGGGTAATAGTTAGCACAATAATAAATATAGTTTGTAAGCATTGATTTATAAACAGTTTTATTTATTACTTAATAATAACGAAATACCTATTTTAAAGGTAACTTTTTCTAGAGTGGCAACTCTGGTAATGTTTTGTCATTATAACCAACACCGGATATGAATTTAATCAAATAATAATTTATTAATTTAATAATTTAATCTACGATAAAGTCTTACAAAACTAATTTTGTATAAAAACTAACCAATTAAATTACTAAGTTTTGCATAGGTCACATTTCTAGACGCTTCCTAAAACATTCAGGTAATCCCACGCCGATGTTCTTTCCATATGTGGGCCACATACTAATTGAACATTTATTGAAAAGTCCCTTTTTCGGTTTCGGAACATTTCTCCACGTTCTCTGGTTGGGTTTTTTATCTTTATGTGAGTGCAATCTATGGCTCCGACCGCACCTGGAAATCCTGCTATTTGGTACATTTTTCTTTTGATAGCAGCCAACTCGTTCAATTGTGGAAATTTTACAAATTGACCCACTTTTAGAGCTAAAGCTCTAGATACTCTGGATATGATTTTGGACACCACTGCCTGGCTCAATTTATGGCGGTCTCCACAATCTATCTGAAATGTTAGGTTGATTTTGTTATTCCTATCTACTGATACTAAAAACTTTTGTGGTTATGATTACATTGTGTACCTATAAATGCATACCTGAAAGTTTCCTGTAGCATAAAATCTCATAGCAATAAGCAGCTGTATTATAGGTGGAATTGGGAGCCCTCTTTGATTTTCATTTGGTGTTAGGCATAATAGAGGCAATATTGTATTTACTATTGTGTGCTTTTTAAAGCGATATCTTTTTTGAAATTCGTTCTCGTCATAAAATTCCACAGGATTTGAAGCGTCGCGTAAATAGCGTCGAGCCGGGTAGTTGTAAGGCTCAGTATAAATGTATTCAAGAAACTCTTCAAAATCAGACATGTTTTGAAACAATAAAATAACGTCGAAAGCGTCGTTTTGAAGTCTCGAGAGTATAGTACTGTGGCCTTAAGGTTGGTCGGGAGGTACCTTGAATGTGACAGTTAATTCCTCGACTCTAGTAAGGGAATTGCCCTCGAGGGCAGTCGAGGAGATATTTACCAACTTAGCATACAAATTTCCTCGAGTGACGTCGAGTCGAGTCGAGGAAATCTCGAGGAAATGACTAAGAATATGGGTGTGAGAATATGCCTTTTGCTAGAAGTGGGCTAGCAACTAAAACGCTTATGCTAACCTGGGTTCCACAATTCCCAAGAGATGGCATTGCAGCCATGGAAAGAGATCTTTTATCCAAAGATCCAGTTGGTTATCTCTACCTTGCATATTCTCAAGAATGTAGAGATTCGTATGGCAATTTTGCGCTTGACTCTTTCAACTTCAGAGTCACTGTTAATACTCGCTGTCAATTAGGCGAACGTATCATTAATTCCGCTTTTACTTCTGGCGGAAATTCAATTACGTTGAAATGTGATGCTGTTACACCTGCATCCAGTTATCTTTTGAAATATAGAAATAAAGTCATTGAAGTTGAAAATCCAATAAACCATGATAACGATGATGAAATGAATGCCTTTTCTGATGAAATTCTTGAATTTATGCCTTCTTTTAAAAAAAAGAAGGCATAAATTCAAGAATTCACCGTGAATCAGTGCTCGAAGACGAGACAGATTATTTATGCTTTCCTTAGTAAAGGATTTTAAAATAAAAATACCCGAATCCGCGAAGCTGACAACCAAGATGGAAATGATTAATCTAATCCACCGAGCTCAAAGTGGAAGATATGATCCAAGCCACTATGAACCTATGACCAGGCACAGTCAACCTACTTACCCTCGAAGCAGTTGTAGGTACCAACCATTAGGAATATCAACAGGGATATTTTACTAAGCAATCGGATAATGGACCACTTGCCACAATGAGCTGCCGGCCTTCTCTGTCACGTTCCGGTGAACTGCCGCCGCCATTGGATTCAGGAAGAGAAGAAAATTCTATCCAATCACCCGAATTGTGCTGCAGTTGTTCAATAATTATTAAAAAACGTTTCGATTATTTTTGAATCTTGCGAGGTCTGAGTGACACTTTATTACCACTTACGACGGTAGCGAATTGTGATCATCAACTAGATCGCATCAGGCCTAAGTTTGATGGTACTACTTGGGTCCGTGCATTCCTTAATGACGTAAAGGACTACACATCATTTTTAATTTAATTTAATTTAAAATAACTTTATTGTTAATAGATTTACAGAGAGTAAGAATACAGGATACACTTAAAAAACAAAGGGCGACCTTATCACTAAAGTGATCTCTTCCAGGCAACCCATACTTAAGAACTTATAGAACTGTAAGACGGGGAGTCGCAATGTAGCTATAAATATAATATATATATATATATATAAACACATACACTCTAATAGGTACATACTATAAAATATAATATAATATATACAATATACATGTATATAAATACTATATAAAATCAATATAGTATAATTAAATAAATAATACATACTACATAGCTAACTGTACATATAGTTATGGCAGAAAAACTACAGTGACAGATAGTGTTTCTTGACACGGTTTTTAAAGCGGGTTGCAGACCGAAAACTAAGCTATTCCAAAGCTAAGCTAGGGAAGCTAGGCTAAGCCAAACTAAGCTAAGATAGAAATAAATGGCGTGCACACAAAGAGCTAAGCCAAAGCTCAGTTAGTGTTGCGGAGTTCAATTAGACGGACGTCAGGCGCTTGCTATGAATATAATCGATGAAGAAAGTTCCGATGATGAATACGTTACACATAGAAAAAGAAGATTAATACTGACTTATTATATAAGAAAACGACATTCTAGATCTTGGATATGTCAACACATTGAATCTCGGCACGCAAGTGGAGAGTTTAGAACTTTATTTTACGAATTAGATGATGAACATTTTCAGTTATATTATCGTGTTACAAGAGTTCAGTTTTATGATTTGTTATCATTGATTATCGGAGATATTACTAAACAAGATACTAACTATCGGAAGGCTATAACCCCAGAAGAAAGATTAGCTATTTGTTTAAGGTAAGCAAAACTATTTTAATTAAAAAAAACATTTATTTATATTTGTTATTGGTAAATGCCAAAAGGTTACAAATTATCTAAGTTATCGTTTTGAGTTGGCGTCGAAAATGTGGATGATGATGAGTACCCATATTGATAAGTCTGCCTAGACAAATAACTTTCATAATTTTCCTCTGCTTCTTTTACAATTTGAAAAAGCTTTTTTTTTACATCTCTTTGTATCCAATCGGGAAGCTTTTTAGTTGACACGCACATACTGTCAAAAAATAAATTTAACGGATGTCTGTGTTTCTCCGCCTCTTTTGCCTCCTCAGCCTTCCGTTGCTCTCTTTGCTCACATCGCTTCATAAAATCGTTATCGACTTTCTGAAGTAAGTCGTTTAATGATGCGTCATCGGCAACTTTTCTTTTTTTTATCCTTGGTGGTTCGGAAGTATTTTCATCATCATCATTCGGAATTTCTTCGAAAATCTCAGTACTTTGACTGTTACGGACAAGCTAAACTGCGCGGGAGACGCTCGGTAACCATAGCAACGGACCGACACGAGATCAGCCGAATCTGAGACAGTATCTCGGTAGAGAGAGAAAGTAAGTAATTGTCAGAAAGAGAAGGCATGCCTCGTGTCGGAAAATGCATGGAATGTGCCAAGGGCGAGTCGAAATAAAGCGGCAACGTCGCATAATCTATGCATAATTGGTTGGTACAATTTATTGGCTCATTAGAGGAGGTACTTACTAAGGCAAAATATGCAAATATTAAGGCGTGATTTTTACGCATTATTCGTTCTCAAGTTTTCGGTCTCAGTGTAATACAAGTGAAAGTGCTAGAATAGGGCAGTGATAGGGAAAGTACCTCTTCTAAATAGCTAAGTAGCTAGGTAAAGATCAGCTTAGGCTGGTCAGTGGCCTCTCTTCAAAACCGAGGCAAGTGACACCAGCTGCGGTCAGCTGGTAGCCCAGGTCATTGACCCTAAATGGTCAGCTGGTAGCCCAGGTCATTGACCTTACATGGCCAGCTGGTAGCCAGGTCATCAAACCCCAGCTGTGATCAGCTGAACTACTGCGAAGGGTGAGTGAACCGAGTCAGCCGGTACCTGTTCTTGTTGTAGCATAGCAAGCAACAGCTGACATCTACAGCATCTTTCCTCACCGTAATAGCCCTCCAATAGCAACCATCTCACAGCTGAGCCGTGGTCCTTACCACCCACGGTCAGCTACGGTGCAGCAGCGTGCAGGTGCACGGCGCATGCCCATGCAACCACAAGCAGCCAACCAACCATCTGGCCTAAGGGTCATCGTGGAAGGTCCTCGGCCACAGCGGGCGGAACACGGTGGACAGCAGCAACGACGTCGAGAGTTGAACCTGCCACTTATCTTAAGGATAACAGTGGTGAGGGGTTCGCAACAGCGACGGGTGGAGTGCTTCAGGTATCCGCTGCGACCAAAAGGTTTTTAAAAACCATATAGCCCCCCAAGTGTTAATAAGTTCAGTGTCTCTTAGTGAGTTATAAGTAAACTTTTCCGACGGCCATTTTAAATGAACTTTTCCGGCGGCCATTTTGAATTGAACTTTTCCGTCGGCCATTTTGAAGCTATGTAGTGAGAAGTACTACATATCTATATAACTTTAATGTGATGGCTTATGTATTAACCATTATGTATTAACCATTATGTGCTAACCTTTATGTACTAACCTTTATTTGCATTTGTTCTAGCTAATGTTTAGTATTGTGTAACTAATGCTTACGTACTAATCTTTATGTGCTAACCCTTATGTACTAACCATTATGTGTATTGGTTTTTAGTTGATAAACTAATCATACTTTATTCCACAGGCAGTGTGTTTATAAAAGTGTAGCGACAGTCGAGTTAATTAAATTAAAAGTGAAACGTTGTAAAGAAGGCTGCGGCACAGGCCTTGTGTTAGCAGTATAGGCTCTAAGATTCCGTATTCAGACCGGCTGATGCGGTGGAACAGTGTTCTATGTTTTTTATGTATCGACTGTCGGTCAACATTTATATCAAGCCTGTTACCATTTCGAGTGAATAATAAGCGTCGGTTCCCAACCTTTTTCGTTCAGTCGTCGTTTAAACTGAGTGTTAACATTCGAGTGAACGATAATCGTGTCGTACATAACCGATGTTTACTATTTAGTCTTTGTTAAACCAGATAGGTTTTTTATATGACTTAATAACTTACAACTATTAGGTCTAAAGTTTAATTGTACGATCGCGTCCTATGAGATCCAACTACTTTAGGTTGTATTAATGTCCGTATTCATAATCTGAAAGCTTACAACTATTCAGTTATGAAAATTATACGAACTTGCTTATATGATAACTTAATAGTAAGTGATCATTTCTAACGTATGTGTGTTGTATATAATTATTAAGATAACTCGTGTACCTATACTTTGTTTATAATTTAAAAACTGTATTACCCTGCCATTAGTAATACTATTGTGTTTTTGTGTAATTTATTCATAATGTTGTCATTTATAAATTGATATAATAAGTTGTGTCACTTATTTATATAATATAATTGTGTCTTATGTTCATTTGTCTAACGGACAGTGTTTTGTCAGTTGTCATACGTGTGACTGATTTTTATTTTTTCATAATAAATACGTATTGTGTTCTTAAGAATGATGTTTGATTCGAGATTAGTCTCGTGTGTAAACCCGTGAAAACTACTATCCTTTTAAAACCTTAAGTAGCGATTACTCCTGTAGTTCAGTCTGAACTGGCAGTGCGTAAAGCTCAAATTGAGTTGAGCACCTCTAGATTTTTTTACTAGTTCCTATCTAACCATACGGAACATCACATGGTCCTTCGAGCCGGATCTCTGGACACAAAAAGGATAGTTTTGTTTCACGTGTTTATTTTCAGGATAGAATGGTCGTCACGCGCGGTCAAGCCGGAGAAGAGAAAGGGCCTGGGCACGAACTCGACGAGATGCGTACTGAGGACGCACCAACCATTTCTGGAACTATGGAGCAAAGAACGAGGCCAGAAGATGAGCCGTCCACTGAGGGTGGACAGACTCCGGCACCTGCAGGACTGGGTAAGCAAAGATTAGATTTACCTTCCGTTAGCAGGTTGCCAGCTCCAGAACAGACCGCCGTGATGAAGAAACCGTGTCAGCGAGCTACGAAGGAAGGGGTACGTATTACTGAGACCGAAAACTTGGAACCACTTCGGGAGGGGATAAGGCAACCCCCCCTTTCAACGCCGCCGGCATCACTGCAGTCTGAGGCAACTGCAATGAGTAAACAGGAAGCCGATTGGGCTTTTGAAGAAGGACGATTGGAGATTGAAAAAAGGTACGAAATAGAATTATTACGTAAACGACTGGCTCGTCGTGTATCTACATTCAATGGAGAAGACACTGCTGGGGACGGGCCCAACACGGAGGCGGCGCCGACAGCACCGGTGCTAAGGCGCGTACAAGAATGGCTAAATCAAACAGAGCAGCGTCAAGGAGCACCGCCTGAAGTGGGAGCAGTGGCATCGCCTGCCAAAGTTGAGGTTTCTCGGCGACACGAGACGCGTACAGCAGTGCACCTGCCGGTTAGGACAAAACCGGACAGGAAAGTGGAGTGGGATCAGCCAAGGATCCTGCCCACGTGTTCCCCACACCCGGCACCGGCCGAGGAGCAGCCAAAGACCGATATTGATCGGTTAGCTGCTTCAATAAACAAGGTAGCGAACAGAAGGCCGCTACTCCGTGAGTTGACGGAATTACCCAAGTTCTCTGGTGAAGCAAACGAATGGAATGGCTTCAAAATCGCGATGATGCATAGCACCGAACACTTCAAGTTCTCAGCAATAGAGAACGTTACGAGATTAAGAAACAGCTTACAAGGTAAGGCTCGGGATGCTGTATCAAGTTTGTTGAATTCTAGAGATCCAGATCCTGAGCGCATTATGAGGTCGTTAGATTCGACTTTTGGCAGACCCGACGCGATCGCCAGACAGGCAGTGGTAAAAATTCGCAAACTTAAAGCACCAACAACAGCCATGGAGTTGGAGGACTTCTCCATTGCGCTGACGAACATAATAGCTGCACTCCGGGAGGCGGACATTCGGCGGGAACATCTGTTTAACCCCCAACTGGTAGTGGAGGTTCTCAGCAAGCTAGACGAGATTACCAGAAGCAGGTTTGCACCATATGCGCATGAGTACGGCGGTATAGGTGAACCAGAGATCTTAGTGCTGACCAGGTTCATTGAATTGGACGCCGAACAAAGAATGAAGCATTTAGCTTATAACTTCAACACGAATAGTCACTCATCGGAGACGTTTAGTAGGGGAGCGAGGTATACGTCGCGAGGAAAAGGCGCATCCGCGACAAAGAGGGTATACTTCGCTGCCAAGGCCACGGCTAAGCAGCATCCCGCTAAGCCGTCGTGTGTCGCATGTGGAGGGGAGCACCACTTACCGACTTGTCCCCGACTTATAACTAAGGACATAGGTGATCGATGGAAGTTTGCAAGGGAAGCGCAGGTATGCTTTCAGTGCCTACGAGCTAACCACCGTCGCGAGGGATGCAAGGCCAGTAGGTGTGGGGTTAATGGGTGTCAACAACCCCATCACCACCTTCTGCACAAAAATACAAGGGCCGTCGGGGGAGCCGCCACAGCTTCAGTGATGAACACAATGGCAAGTCAAAGCACGGTGCTACTGAAGATATGCCCCGTCACCATTAGAGGTCCCAAGGGAACGTTGGATACGTATGCTCTATTGGATGAGGGATCAACCATAACCTTGGTAGACGGGAAAGTGGCGGCCGTCGTAGGTGCAGAAGGGCCGACGAGAAAGCTCAAACTCCATGGGATCAATGCGGTAAGTGATGAAATCAGCAGCCAAACAGTGGGACTACTGATAAAATCAAGATCTGGGTCGCAGTTTGATGAGATAACCGCACGGACGGTCCCAAAGCTTGAACTGCAGAGCCAGGCAGTTCCAGCGTGTGTTCTGGGATATCCGCATCTGAAAGGCTTAAAGGTAAGCGATGTGTGTTATTACGGGGCCGTTCCAAGGATCTTGATTGGTGCCGATAACGGGCACTTAATTGTCACAAGGACATTACGTGAAGGAAGTAGAGAGGCACCTAAAGCTTGCCTCACGAGCCTCGGGTGGGTAATTATGGGACCCAACCCGGGTGCAAAGGATGAACCGAGAGAGGCGGTTCATCATCTTCATCACCGTAGTCAGAACAGCGAGGATGAAGCGCTTCATGGCTTAGTGAAAAGCCACTTCGACTTAGATGCGTTGGGAGTGAGCTTGGCCAAGAAGGAAAAGCCGGAAAACGAACGGGCCGTCGAGTTGTTTAAGGTTACAGCCCGACGAAATGGACCAAGATTCGAAGTTGGACTAACGTGGCGATCAAACAAGGTAAGGATGCCACCCAGCTTTTTCAATGCCTTTAAGCGCTTGAAAGGCATTGAAAAGAAAATGGACCGCGATGCAGCGTTCGGAGAAGGCTACATGGAACAAGTGGGAAACCTGCTGCAGAAGGGATATGCGACGGAATGTAGCGGCACCGAAGAAGAAGAGTGTAACGCCTGGTTTCTACCTCACTTTGGAGTTAGAAACCCTAACAAACCAGGAAAACTCAGGTTAGTGTTTGACGCCGCCGCATGCAGCCAGGGAGTAAGCTTGAATGACATGTTACTGGAAGGACCGGACCTCCTACAGTCCCTGCCAGGAATATTGTACAGATTCCGGGAAGAGCCTGTAGCAGTAACGGCAGACATTCAAGAGATGTTCTTACAGATCAAGGTGAGGTCTGAAGATCAGCCATCTCAGATGTTTTTATGGAGGGGTAACAATAGAAGTGAGCCGCCGAAAAGGTATAAGATGACATCTTTAATATTCGGGGCTACATGTTCCCCATTTTTAGCACACAGTGTCCGCAACCTGAACGCTGAGGAGTTCAGAGAGACACATCCTGCAGCGTTCGCCGCCATAACTACAAGTCATTACATGGACGACTTCGTAGATAGCTTCCCGAGTAAGGAGGAAGCCATAAAAGCGGTGCAGGAGGTGGACTACGTGCACCAACAAGCCAGCTTCATTCTGCGAGATTGGAGCTCCAATGAACAAGGTATATTAAATAGCTTTCCGGTTGAGTTGCGATCGCGAGCGCATACTCAACTAATGATAGGAAAAGAAAGCGAGGAGCGAACGTTAGGGCTTGTCTGGGATGCCCAGCAGGATGAACTGGGTTTTAACACAAGGATGCCAAGAGTGCCGAAGGAGGTTAAGGAAACGGTAAGAGCTCCTTCGAAACGGGAAACGCTAAGCGCGGTCATGTCAATCTACGACCCGCTCGGGTTCCTGAGTCCGTATACTATAGTAGCAAAGATTATGCTACAGTCACTCTGGCGTCTGGACATCGGATGGGACGAGCCTATCCCAAAGGAACAAGCAGGTGAGTTCGTCACATGGATGCAAGGTCTACACAACATTGAACAGCTGCGGTTGCCACGATGCTACGATAAGCACAAGGAGGGCCAGAAGCGACATCTTCACATATTCTGCGATGCCAGCGAGCTGGCATATGCTGCCGTGGCATACTGGCAGATAGAAGGACCAGAGGACGCCGTGATCGTACGGCTGGCATCGGCAAAAGCCAAGGTAGCACCACTAAGAGGTATGAGTATTCCCCGGATGGAATTACAAGCAGCTGTTATCGGTGCACGACTTGCAGAGGCAGTGAAAAGTGGACATCGCTGGGAGGCAGCAAGTACCACATTCTGGTCGGATTCCAGAACAGTCCTCATATGGGTGAGAACCAATGCTAAACGTTATACACCATTTGTAGCACATCGGCTAGGAGAGATAGCCGAACTGACTAAACCAGAACAATGGCGTTGGGTGCCAACGAAAAGCAACCCAGCGGACGACGCGACGCGTTCAGAGTACGCGGCGGGGCCCAGGTCGGAGTGGCTGGAGGGACCGCAGTTTCTACAGCAGCCATCATCCGAGTGGCCGAAAGAACCAACCCCTGAGCGGGGGGAGCCCGAGGAGGAAGTCCTCGTGTATCATGTAAGCCAGTCAAGACCGCTACATTGGGACGCTATGCCGGATATTAACCGAATTAGCAAATGGAACGTGCTGATAGGAGCTACGGCACGAGTAATCTACATTGCAGCAAAATGGAGAAAGATGAGCAAACAACTAGAAGTACGTGATCTTCAAATGGCGGAAAAGCTATGGCTGGAAAGAGCCCAAGTAGACAGCTTCGCCTCTGAGATACAGCTGCTGAAACGGGGGGAGAAGATACCCCGTTCCAGCCGCCTATATAAACTGGACCCAGAGTATGGGTCAGATCGACTGCTAAGGTTGCGCGGGCGGATTAACGCCGCACCGGTAACACAAGATCAAAAGCAGCCGATCATTTTAGACGGACGGCATCAGCTCACACGAATGCTGATCCAAAAGGAACACGAGGCTGCAGGCCACGCAGGCAATGAAAGAGTCGTGAACGATCTAAGGCAACGTTATTGGATCTTACAACTACGACCTTCCGTACGAGCAGTCGCCCACAGTTGTCAACGATGCAGAGTAAGAAAAGCCGCTCCTCAAGTACCAACGTTTGGTGACCTGCCAGCAGCAAGATTGGCGCCGTTTAGCCGACCATTTCAGAACGTAGGGGTAGACTACTTCGGGCCAATGAGCATCACGATCGGCAGGCGCCACGAAAAAAGGTGGTGCGCTCTTTTCACATGTCTAACAACTCGAGCAGTACATCTGGAGTTGGTGTACAGCCTGTCCACGGATTCTGCAATCCAGGCCCTACGCCGCATGGGAGGGAGGCGAGGTTGGCCTTCCATTATATTTTCAGATAACGCGACGAACTTTAAAGGGGCTGACGTCGAGTTAAGAGCCGCTGTCGAGGAGTGGGCAGAGCCACTCAGGGAGTTCTGCCTAGGTAAGATGATATCATGGAAATTTATAACACCAGGTACCCCAAACCAAGGAGGAGCATGGGAGAGACTGGTGCGCTCGGTGAAAACAGCCCTAAGTGCCACCTTGAACGAGAAGTCTCCAAAGGAGGAGACACTGCAGACTCTGCTGGTGGAAGCCGAGTATTCAGTGAATGCTCGTCCCCTCACACATGTGTCGGTAAGTCATAAAGACCCAGAGGCATTGACTCCGAACCATTTCCTCATTGGATCGTCATCAGGGTTACCCGTAGTGGGCCCATGTCAGCAAGCAGACAAGAGGACTTGGCGAGCAGCTCAGGCGCTAGCAGACGAGTTCTGGAGGCGTTGGATACGTGAGTATTTACCAACGTTAGTCCCGCGCGGCAGTGCCGCTCAAAGCTTACGACAACTCCAGCAAGGAGACCTCGTCGTCGTTGTAGACGACAAGTTGCCGCGCAACGTGTGGCCTAGAGGGATAATAGAGCAGGTGTACCCCGGGCCCGACGGCGAAGTCCGATGTGCAGACATAAGAACATCAGGAGGTGTGTTTCGTAGGCCAACACGTAAGTTAGCTGTCCTCCCAATTATAGAAGGGGCTGCGGCTCCCACGTAGGGAGGGAGCCTGCGCCGGGGGGAGGATGTTACGGACAAGCTAAACTGCGCGGGAGACGCTCGGTAACCATAGCAACGGACCGACACGAGATCAGCCGAATCTGAGACAGTATCTCGGTAGAGAGAGAAAGTAAGTAATTGTCAGAAAGAGAAGGCATGCCTCGTGTCGGAAAATGCATGGAATGTGCCAAGGGCGAGTCGAAATAAAGCGGCAACGTCGCATAATCTATGCATAATTGGTTGGTACAATTTATTGGCTCATTAGAGGAGGTACTTACTAAGGCAAAATATGCAAATATTAAGGCGTGATTTTTACGCATTATTCGTTCTCAAGTTTTCGGTCTCAGTGTAATACAAGTGAAAGTGCTAGAATAGGGCAGTGATAGGGAAAGTACCTCTTCTAAATAGCTAAGTAGCTAGGTAAAGATCAGCTTAGGCTGGTCAGTGGCCTCTCTTCAAAACCGAGGCAAGTGACACCAGCTGCGGTCAGCTGGTAGCCCAGGTCATTGACCCTAAATGGTCAGCTGGTAGCCCAGGTCATTGACCTTACATGGCCAGCTGGTAGCCAGGTCATCAAACCCCAGCTGTGATCAGCTGAACTACTGCGAAGGGTGAGTGAACCGAGTCAGCCGGTACCTGTTCTTGTTGTAGCATAGCAAGCAACAGCTGACATCTACAGCATCTTTCCTCACCGTAATAGCCCTCCAATAGCAACCATCTCACAGCTGAGCCGTGGTCCTTACCACCCACGGACAGCTACGGTGCAGCAGCGTGCAGGTGCACGGCGCATGCCCATGCAACCACAAGCAGCCAACCAACCATCTGGCCTAAGGGTCATCGTGGAAGGTCCTCGGCCACAGCGGGCGGAACACGGTGGACAGCAGCAACGACGTCGAGAGTTGAACCTGCCACTTATCTTAAGGATAACAGTGGTGAGGGGTTCGCAACAGCGACGGGTGGAGTGCTTCAGGTATCCGCTGCGACCAAAAGGTTTTTAAAAACCATATAGCCCCCCAAGTGTTAATAAGTTCAGTGTCTCTTAGTGAGTTATAAGTAAACTTTTCCGACGGCCATTTTAAATGAACTTTTCCGGCGGCCATTTTGAATTGAACTTTTCCGTCGGCCATTTTGAAGCTATGTAGTGAGAAGTACTACATATCTATATAACTTTAATGTGATGGCTTATGTATTAACCATTATGTATTAACCATTATGTGCTAACCTTTATGTACTAACCTTTATTTGCATTTGTTCTAGCTAATGTTTAGTATTGTGTAACTAATGCTTACGTACTAATCTTTATGTGCTAACCCTTATGTACTAACCATTATGTGTATTGGTTTTTAGTTGATAAACTAATCATACTTTATTCCACAGGCAGTGTGTTTATAAAAGTGTAGCGACAGTCGAGTTAATTAAATTAAAAGTGAAACGTTGTAAAGAAGGCTGCGGCACAGGCCTTGTGTTAGCAGTATAGGCTCTAAGATTCCGTATTCAGACCGGCTGATGCGGTGGAACAGTGTTCTATGTTTTTTATGTATCGACTGTCGGTCAACATTTATATCAAGCCTGTTACCATTTCGAGTGAATAATAAGCGTCGGTTCCCAACCTTTTTCGTTCAGTCGTCGTTTAAACTGAGTGTTAACATTCGAGTGAACGATAATCGTGTCGTACATAACCGATGTTTACTATTTAGTCTTTGTTAAACCAGATAGGTTTTTTATATGACTTAATAACTTACAACTATTAGGTCTAAAGTTTAATTGTACGATCGTGTCCTATGAGATCCAACTACTTTAGGTTGTATTAATGTCCGTATTCATAATCTGAAAGCTTACAACTATTCAGTTATGAAAATTATACGAACTTGCTTATATGATAACTTAATAGTAAGTGATCATTTCTAACGTATGTGTGTTGTATATAATTATTAAGATAACTCGTGTACCTATACTTTGTTTATAATTTAAAAACTGTATTACCCTGCCATTAGTAATACTATTGTGTTTTTGTGTAATTTATTCATAATGTTGTCATTTATAAATTGATATAATAAGTTGTGTCACTTATTTATATAATATAATTGTGTCTTATGTTCATTTGTCTAACGGACAGTGTTTTGTCAGTTGTCATACGTGTGACTGATTTTTATTTTTTCATAATAAATACGTATTGTGTTCTTAAGAATGATGTTTGATTCGAGATTAGTCTCGTGTGTAAACCCGTGAAAACTACTATCCTTTTAAAACCTTAAGTAGCGATTACTCCTGTAGTTCAGTCTGAACTGGCAGTGCGTAAAGCTCAAATTGAGTTGAGCACTGTTAAAATATAGGTAGCAATGCATACTTTATAGTCTATGTCCCTTTTCAACAAACCTGACCATAGATTAATAGAAGATACCAAAAACGTAGTTATTATAATATACTCTTGTCAAAAACCTTAATAAAATGTTGTAACAGTAGTTTGATTATTTTGGGAAATAAATGTAATGCAGATGTGATACGAGTTTCTCTTACATTAATAGGTTATGGGCCCAGGCACGTAATCTATTTGGATGGATTGGGTATAACTCTGCTATTGTCGTAAAATAATACAACTTGAAAAAAACACGCGTCCGGCAAACAGCACGTGGCGGCGTGGTTGGCGAGGTACGAAATTATCTCTGCAAATACTACCTGTTCAAAGGCAAGGTAGGAAGTTACAAGTTGGTTGGAGTGCTACAAGATGGAAACTACAACGATTATACCAGTGGCTCAAGGGACGGTATGTAAACTGGAGGGTTCCAAAAATTGGAACATTTGGAAATTTCAAACTTCAGTCTTACTGAGAGGTCAAGGATTATTTGACATCGTAGAAGGTAAGAGTATGAAACCCGAAGATCAAACTCTAAAAATTGCATGGGAAGGCAAGGATGCAAAAGCTCAATCATTACTTGTCACAAGGATGACGGAGGATGTCATGTTGCATATTATAACCTGTAGTACTGCAGCAGAAATGTGGAGAAAGCTGCAAAGTGTGTATGAACAGAAAAGTGAGACGAATATTCACATAGTTCAACAGCGATTCTTCCAATTCAAATTTGAAGAAGGTACGGAAATGTCAGTTTTTTTGTCCAAAATTCAGGAAATGAAAAATAACCTCAAACAAATGGGAGAAGATATATCCGAAAAATTCGTTATAACCAAGGTACTTATGTCATTACCAGAGAAATACAAACATTTTGTGTCTGCATGGGAGTCTGCTCCGGATGACAAACAAACGTATGACAATTTGGTTGCTCGACTGCTCGTGGAAGAGGAGAGAATGAAGGAGACTTCGAGTTCAATGCCTGCATCAGCTTTTACAGCCAAAAGGAATAGTGGTAAACAGTTTCAGTGTTATCGGTGTAAAAATTATAATAATTCTCAATTTGAGTGTAAAGTGAAGACGGACAGTCCAGTAAATAGTCAAAATTATGCTCACGGTAACAGTAAGTCTGAGCTACGCTGCTTTTTTTGTAAAAAGCCAGGTCATACGAAAAATAAGTGTAGATTTAGATTAAATAAACAAGGTACTAGCTCTAGTAATGCATTTGTAGTCTCAAATTCTTTTAAAGATTATAACCAATGTACATTTCTGGTTGATACCGGTTCGAGTGATCATATGTGTAAAGATAGAAAATTGTTCACTTCCTTTACTCCTATGGCAAATAAATCTGTGATGTTAGGAGACGGAACACCTATTAAAGTATTAGGGTTAGGGAGTTTAATAGTTCAAGTATTCAATGGAAAGTTATGGGTTGACACAACCATAGACAATGTCTTGTATGTTCCCGATTTAAAAACAAATTTATTTTCCGTAAAATGTGTTACATCTAAAGGTTACATCATGGTGACAGACCAAAATTCGTGTAAATTTTTTAAAAATAATAAAGTGTCCGCTATTGCTAAAAGAATTAGTAACCTTTATTATTTAGATTTCCGTTATAAATGCTGTGAAACAAATGTTGTGCAAATTAATACTGATTTAAATGAGTGGCATCAAAAACTTGCTCACCAAAACATGATCTATGTCAAAGAAGTGTTAAAAAACAATAATATTTGTTTAGAGGATGCAAGTAGTGTGCAAGAACCATGTGAAAGTTGCTTGGAAGGTAAAATTCATCGTCTACCGTTTCCAAACAGTGTAGTAAAAACAACTAGAACCTGTGAGTTAATTCATGCTGATACTTGTGGCCCGATGGAAGAAACATCACTCGGAGGTGCAAGGTATTTTTTTGTTTTCAAGGATGACTATTCTAACTATAGGAGTGTGTATTTTTTGAAAGGGAAGGATGAAGTGAAGGCTTGTATTGAGAATTTTTTAAATAAATCTGAAAATGAAACGGGAAATAAAGTTAAATATTTTAGGAGTGACAATGGGTTGGAAATTTTAAACAAAGATGTGGCTCAACTATTCCATAACCGTGGTATAATTCACCAACAAACAGTACCATATAGTCCTGAGCAAAATGGTAAGGCAGAACGGGAAAATAGAACTTTAATTGAAGCTGCTAGGACTATGTTGTGTGCTAAGAAGTTACCTAAATTTTTGTGGGCAGAGGCGGTTAATACAGCTGCATATGTTTTAAATAGGACAGGTAAAAGTACTATAAAAGGTAAAACTCCTTATGAGTTGTGGTCTAACAAAAAGTTTGATATAAATTCCTTAAAAATCTTTGGCACACCTGTTTACGCCCATATTCCTAAAGAAAAAAGAAAGAAGTGGGACCCAAAAGGCGAAAAAGGTATATTAGTGGGTTACAGTGAGAATGTTAAAGGTTATAGAATATATTTCTCACTCAAAAACACCGTTGACATTAGGCGCGATGTAGTGTTTATAAAAAATAGTTTACCTGAAGAAAAACAACCTTTACAAGTGTATGAGGAAACTGTGTATGTAGAAAATACATGTGATAGCTTAGAATCAAAGCCAAGTATAACTGTATGTGAAGAAAACTTGTGTGATGAACAAGACAGTGAGTATGAAGTTGAAACTCAAAGTAGCAATAGTGAAAATGAGCCTGAGTTCACTACACAAGATAAACCCAAGCGTATCCGTAAGAAAACCTCTTTTTTCAGGTGTAATAATGTTTCTACTTTAGATGAAGTACCCACTACTTACAAAGAGGCTATGTGTAGGCAGGATGCTAGTAGTTGGCAAAAAGCTATTGATAGGGAATTAGAGACATTAAAAAATAACAATACTTGGGAAATTTGTGATTTACCTGAAAATGTTAGTGCTATTAGTAGTAAATGGGTTTTCAGAACGAAGAAATCAGGTAATACTATCCAATATAAAGCCAGGCTTGTTGCTAGAGGCTTTGAACAAACTGATTTAATGGATTTAAATGATATTTACGCACCTGTGGCAAAGTTGTCAACTTTCAGGTTATTTACTGCAGTAGCAACTCAGTGTAAATTACCTATATATCAAATGGATGTTACAGGGGCTTTTCTATATGGGGAAATTGATGATAAAGTGTTTATTAAGTTACCTGATGGGGCTTTCAGTGGGGATAAAAACATTGTTAAGCTAAATAAGTCTTTATATGGCCTTAAAAAGTCACCTAAAAGTTGGAATGAAAAATTTAATTCAATTATTACTAAAATAGGATTTAAGAGATCACAGTGTGACTCATGCTTATATACAAAGTGTGATAGCAAAGATAAAATGTATGTTCTTCTGTATGTAGATGATTTGTTGATTTTTGGAAGTAATGAAAAACAAATATCGGATTTTAAGTTTTTGTTAAGTAAAGAATTTAGCATGAAAGACTTAGGTTTAGTGTCAGACTTTCTAGGTATTAATGTTAAGCAAAATTTAGACTCAGGTATTACCGAATTAAATCAAAAACGTTATTTAGAAAGTGTATTAAGAAAATTTAACATGCAGGATTGTAAACCAATATCAACCCCCATTGATCAAAACTTTAATTCAAAAATATTGGAAAATAAAGAGTGTGGTGATAAAACTATTGAAAATCAGTGTAGACAGATAATAGGTAGTTTAATGTATGCAGTCTTAGGAACCAGGCCAGATCTATGTATATCAATTTCTATACTTTCTAGGTTCCAAAATTGTGCAAGTGATGCCCTTTTAAGTGCTTTAAGGCGTGTCTTGAGATATGTAAAATATACTTTAAATTATAAGTTAGTATATAAATGTAATGATGTGTCATTGATAGGGTACTGTGATGCTGACTGGGGAGGAGACTTGCAAGATAGAAAATCCACTACCGGTTATTGTTTTATGTATTCAAATTGCTTAATATCATGGTGTTCTAAGAAACAAAGTTCAGTAAGTCTCTCTTCTACAGAATCAGAATACATAGCGTTAAGCATGGCAGCAAGCGAAGCATGCTGGTTGCAAAACTTGTGTCAGGACTTTGATATTCATACTGATAAGATAACAATGTATTGTGATAATCAGTCTGCCATAACAGTTGCAAGCACCACATGTGTAAAACGGCTGAAACATATAGATATAAGGTATCATTATATAAGGGAACTTGTTAATAAAGGTAGAATTTGTTTGAAATATGTAAAAACTCAAGATCAGGTGGCTGATATGTTTACAAAAGCATTGTGTAAAGATTTGTTACATAAATTTTCATGTATGTGTGGTATATGTCCATCCGATATGTACATATGTGATTATTAAAGATACCTAAATATTTAATAAAGTAAGCATTGAAGGGGAGTGTTAAAATATAGGTAGCAATGCATACTTTATAGTCTATGTCCCTTTTCAACAAACCTGACCATAGATTAATAGAAGATACCAAAAACGTAGTTATTATAATATACTCTTGTCAAAAACCTTAATAAAATGTTGTAACAGTAGTTTGATTATTTTGGGAAATAAATGTAATGCAGATGTGATACGAGTTTCTCTTACATTAATAAGCACCTCTAGATTTTTTTACTAGTTCCTATCTAACCATACGGAACATTGACTTTCGGTTGATGTACTGGGCAAAGTATTTTGACTTTCGATCGAAGTACCGGGCAAAGTATTTTGACTTTGAGTTGATGTACTGGCCAAAGTATTTTTATCATTAATTGATACGTTACCAGTTCTCTTACGGTTTTTCATGTGGGGTAAAAGAAATTCGAGTAACTCTGCATATTTCCAGTTATTTGCCGGAGAAGCAGCCTGACCACTTGTACTGGCTTTCATCCTTTTGAGTGACTCTCGATGACTATCTCTTAATTTTTTCCACTCATTCTTCGCAGTTTTCACTGTAACAAACACCAAGTCAAACTTAGTAATAAATATTTATGTGTTTCAGGTTTTTAGCTACTGGCGACTCCTTTAGAACAATTGGATACAATTACAGTGTGGGTAATAATACAGTTTCTTTGATTGTTAAAGATGCAATGCACTTTGGATTCATTTGCAACCAATATATATGAAGTTACCGACAGAAAGTGAATGGGAAGTAATTGCAGAAGACTTTAATGATAAATGGCAATTCCCTAACTGCCTTGGTGCCGTGGATGGGAAGCATATCTCAATAAAATGCCCTCCTCAGTCGGGTTCTAATTATTTTAATTATAAAAAATTTTATTCTGTCGTCCTTCTCGCAGTCGTTGATGCACACAAAAGATTTATTATAATAGACGTTGGTTCAATGGGCCGATTTAGCGACGGAGGTATTTTTGCAGATAGTGCATTTGGCCACAAATTACAAAACGGGCAATTAAACTTGCCCAATCATAAACCTTTAACGCCTGATGGCGATCCAACACATTTTGTGTTTATAGGTGATCAAGCATTCCCATTACAAAAACACTTTATGAGGCCGTACCCACGGAGTACATGTTTAGATAACAGAGCAAAAAACACCTTTAACTATCGTCTCAGTAGAGCACGAAATGTAGTAGAAAATGCGTTCGGCATATTAACAGCGCGATTTCGTGTGTTTCGTCGACCATTTGAATGTCAATTGGAACTAGTGGACGTCATTACAAAGACTACCTGTGTCTTGCACAATTATTTAATGTCTTCAAGAACGATAACTAGTAACGCCAATACCGTCAATATTGAAGAACAGCAAACTTTAAGATCGGTACAATACGACAACTTACGAGCAACTAGAGAAGCATTTCGTGTCAGAGAGTTATTTTGTAATTATTTTAATAATGTAAATTAGATTAAACTTGAAATAAAAAATAATTAAACTCACCGTCTGGTATGTCTGGATTACTTATTTCCTCCACTATTTGTTTCCATACAACATCCTTTTTAATTAAATTGTGATAGTCCTTTAACTGTGTGTTCCATAACACAGGAAATTGTTTAACAACTTCGATAAATTGCTCCATATTCGCTACGAATCGACCGTGCGTACGACAAAGGACACTGGACAGTACTGGCGAAGGATGTGCGAAGGGCGTGCGGGGAAGGCGGGAGGGACATAGCTTAGCTCGCGTAGCTGCGCATCGGCATACACAACTAACATAACTTCGCATATTTTAGTTAGCTCACATAGCTTAGTTCACATAGTTTGCGGTCTGCACACAAGTATGGAAAACTGCGTCAGCTATGCGAGCTAAGCTAAACTAACTTAGCTTAGCTCTTGGTCTGCAACCCGCATAAAGATTGCCAGCGATTTGGAGCGTCTTATTTCGACCGGAAGTGCATTCCACAGCGAAGCTGCTTTTACAGTAAATGATTCCGCGTAGCCATGCGTATTATGTTTGGTCGTTATAAGCTTGAAATCGTAACAGGAACGCAGGCCGCGATCACGTTCGAAGGAGCTAAAAAATTTAAACTGATCTTTAAGGTAGGGTGGTGACCAGGGATGGAAAAGTGTGGCAAATAGGATAGAAAGAACATGCAGATTACGTCGCTGCCTAATAGGGAGCCAGTTCAGTTTTTTACGATATTCAGATACATGGTCGTATTTCCTTAGACCAAAAATGAACCGAATGCACAAGTTTTGCAGTCGCTCCAGTTTAGGTCTTCATTTAAATCTAGGTAGCAGGCATCGGCGTAATCCAAGATTGGAAGAAGGAGTGTATTGGCAAGCAAGATCTTGGTCTAACGGGTAGTAAGTTTTTCCACCTTTTTAGGGATCCATAAGCACCAAAGACTTTTTTGCTAACAGCTGAAACTTGCGGTTTCCATGATAGATTGCTATCCATGATAATCCCAAGATTTACTCAAATCATCAATAAAATATTACTCTGCGGATCGCTTATTGACTCAAACACCGTTATGTTTTACTGGCAAGGCTAAACATTGGCACCGCAGCGTACGCGACTCAGTCAAAACTTGGGACGAGTTAGCTAAATTATTACTTAGGGATTTTAGCAAAAAGGACTATGACTACCTACTATTAGCTGAAATACGTAGCTGCACGCAGGCTGATACGGAAGATATAGTTATATATTTCGCTATAATGGCTGATTATTTTTCTAGACTTATAAAACCATTACCTGAACAGGACAAAATTGACATTCTGCTGCAAATACAAAACCAATCAGCAGATTGGGTTTGTATTTCGATGAGCTGATCTATAATACAGCGTCGCCATGAAATAACAAAAAGGAGAATGGGAGATTCTTTCGATCCGGAACCAGGAACGCCCGGTTTAGGTAATTAAATGCGATCTTGCCCTAATGTTAGATTCATCGAGTGAAGGTGAACGTGAAGGAGAAACTGATAACGGTAGCCCCGATGCTCTCCGAAAGGAATTAGTTATTTATCGCAATAAAAAAGACTGGATTTGGATGAAAATCCATTTATCCATTGGTGGAAAGTTAATAATGGTAAACTTAAAACTTTCTCCAGATTGGCACGCAGATATTTATCATCTGCACCAGCTAGTGTTTCTCAGCGAACAACTATTTAATGACTGGGTTGATATATGATCCACTTTGAAACAAGTTGGTGGCTGAGAAGGCTGCCATTTTACTGTTTATCAAATACAATTCAACAATTTTTAAATTTAATTATTGAACCAAGTTTTTTTTGTTTTTAAGTATTAAGTTTTTTTTAGGCTATACCTAAGTAGGACTAAAATTGTTTTAGTTTTACTAAATATGTTGAAATTAAAGTTATTTTCATTGTTGTAAATGAGAAGCGTATCCGATTGCTCAGTATGCTCGCCTAAAGATTCTTAAACACGTTGTGGCGGGCTGGGTTGTAAGAAAAGAAGAGTCAGGTGAGATAACTAATATAATCACTTAAATCGGTAACAACTAAAAAAAACAGAAAAACACGCGAACAACGAAAAGGTTTGGCACGCACGTGTACATCTGGCCGCTGCCCGATTTCTGACTTTTGCTAGGGCAGGCGGCAACGCGCCGCGAGCGCCGTATGCCCTACCCCCTGCACCTTTCCCCCGCTAACACCCGCGTGTTCTAAGAAACGCTGGGCCTCAAGGTCAATATGTACTCATGAAGCACACGCTACACTCCCCCTCGATTTCGTGAGAACGTCCCCGCTCACGGGATCGCCCACAAGCAAACGAACAAACAGGGCACGCATGCTTGCGAGGACGCCCTCTTTGACGCTTATGAACCACAGGACGAGGAGGTGAACAATCCCGGCTATGAAATCTGTGAGCTCCGAGACATGGAATTTACCTATAACCTCATTAGCGGAGTCTAAGTAAGCAAAAATATAAGCTGTAGGGCTAACTCGTTCTTTGACCACGTATGGGTCATCTCTTTTAGGAATAAACTTAGCTGTAACATTTTTCGCGGCGTTGCTGAGCACGTGTGACTTTAAAAGTACCATATCACCAACCTCGTAAACCTCGCCAGCACTTCGGGAACAATCAGCCAACTCCTTCCGCCGATCCTGCTGGGTCTCTACCCGTTCCCTAACAGCAATGAAAGTATTTATGAAACTCTTCAGATAAGGAGTTATCTGAGGGACAAAATTATCCTTGTTAAGAACAGACCTGATATCATTATGTACATCGACTGGAGAACGCAGCTCTCTAGCATAAGTGAGATAATCTGGAGTCACCCCAGTAGTCTGGCAAACCGCAGTATTCATCGCGACATCGTACTTATCGCTGGAAGATGACTTGGCCAAGTCGAGTGATTTGTGTCAACGAGTCGGAAATCTGAGATCTCTGTTCTTGCGTTCGGCTGGATTAGCGGACGGATGATACAAAGGAACTAGATCTTGACGAATCCCTAAGATGTACATGCATTGCTGCATAACAGCCGAGATAAACTGAACGCCGTTGTCCGAGATAATCCTCCGCGGCTGACCGTAACGCAGTGACCGTAACGCAGAAAATACTCTTCTATAAGAATCCGAGCGCAGACCTCTGCAGTAGCATCCTTAAGCGCAACAACGAAAAGGTTTGGCACGCACGTGTACATCTGGCCGCTGCCCGATTTCCGACTTTTGCTAGGGCAGGCGGCAACGCGCCGCGAGCGCCGTATGCCCTTTACCCCTTGCACCTTTCCCCCGCTAACACCCGCGTGTTCTAAGAAACGCTGGGCCTCAAGGTCAATATGTACTCATGAAGCACACGTTGTTGCATTGGTGCTAAAGCACCACTGAGTTGGTGCCATTTTGTTTGTTCAATAGCCCTGTCCATACGAAGTAATATACACGTTGAAGTTTTAGTGGTTGTCTTCCCGCGGCAGAACGATTTGTCATCAGTAGTATCATCATCATCCCTATTTATGCTTGTAGCCTCAGTCAAACCAGCGACACTTAGGCCCTATTCAGTGCGACGCGGACCGTCCGCACGCGGATGAGGTTTTGCGTCCGTCGCGGATGAATTCGTCGTTCAGTGCGATGCGGATCGTGATCGAGAGTGGTACAGTGTCATGGATAAAACTTTGAGTTTGGTGATTGCGGCCTATTTATTAAACAAAAGAAGAAGAAGACGCCATGGTAGAAGATTTAATGTGCATCCACTGGTTGAAAAAAGACTTCTTAAAGGAGAATTTGTATCCTTGTTTTCGGACTTGCGGGATGACGAAATGAAATTCTTCAAATATTTCAAGATGTCCATTAGGACATTTGAAGAGTTGCATGCGAAACTAGAGCCATCTTTAATGCGTTGCGATATATACAAGAAACCCATATGTTCGCGGGAGAGATTGGCTGTAACAATTAGGTAAGTAGGTACTTAAATTTAAAGGTTAAATAAATGAAAAAAAAAATTAATTAAAATTTTATAATCAATTTAAAATGTAATTATGTAATTAATTACAATGCAGTGTAATGACCGTGTTGCCAGCTTTCTAAAGACTCGTCCACATCACTCCCTGATAAGTGAGGTAAATCGTTGGTAGCGGTTGATGCAGATGTGCTGGGCGAGTTCATAGCTGGACCTCTAATTTCCATAGCTAGCTCCAGTATTTTAGTTCGAAATAACAATTTTTTATAATTATCGAAATCGTTTATAATAGGTGCTAGGGAATTAAAAAAACTGAAGTCATCGTCTGTAAGAGCCGTAGACGACGCAGAGTTTGTGGTGGAAGTGTCATTCTTTTTTTCTATTATTTTCAATAATTGTAACTCAAAGTCTGTCATACATCTCTTTCTTTTTCTCTGCCACGGTTTTGGAGAAGACAGCACAGGTGTCTGAAATGTTTCTTCTGTTGATGGCAAGTCCGGGGTCGTGGTAATAGGTAAAATACTTTGCGAGCTTTGCGATGACGTTGAAGCAACATTTTGGGAGCTCTGCGACGATGTTGAAGCCATACTTTCATGTGTGGGTTCAAAGTCCTTTGTGTCTTCCAAAAACGTCATTATATCGAAAAAAATATACTTCTTTTTGACACCCCCTGCAGAACCGGACTTTGATGTCTTAAGATTTGCTCTACACTTCATGTATGCATCACGGGCTGTCTTCCATCTTAACTGAACAGCTTTTTCTGTAAATTAAATAATATAAATAATAAAACAACACATGCTACTAACTTTACTTATTTAATACACACTTTTTTTTGTTGCAGGTACCTGACTACTGGGTCAAGAATGTCTGATTTGCATTTAAGTTATCGATTGGGGCTATCCACAATTAAATACATTATTGAAGAAGTATGCTCATTAATATGGGAAATTTTGAAAAACGAATGTCTGCCTGAACCTGATCCAAATTTTTGGAATAAAATAGCACTTGGCTTTGAAAGGGACGCCAATTTTCCCAATTGCGTAGGTGCCCTTGACGGAAAGCATACCAGAATCACGTGCCCAAAAGAAAGTGGGTCCGTATTTTTCAACCATAAGCAATTTTATTCTATTATTTTACTTGCAATGTGTGATGCCAATTACTGTTTTACCTATGTAAATGTAGGGGCTTGTGGCAGCGAAGCAGACGCTAATGTGTTCAAGAAAAGTTCGTTATTTCATAGACTTGAACGAGATGATCTAAATTTGCCACCTCCAAAATTATTACCAGGCACATCTATCAACCCACAGCCACATGTCATTGTAGCAGACGCAGCTTTTGGCATTTCCAATACTATACTTCGTCCATACGCGCGTACAAATTTGACACACAAAAAAAAAATATTTAATTACAGGTTAAGTCGTGCGCGCCGATACATAGAATCGAGTTTTGGTATATTGACAAACAAATTTGCAATATTCCAAAGATCTATCAATGTATCAACATCATTTGCACAAATTTTAATCAAAGCGTGCTGCATTTTACACAATTTCATTAGAGTACGCGATGGTTATACGGAAGAAGACGCTATGATTGTAGCTGGATTTACAGATTACAATGCTCGCATTAATGACAGTACACGATCGGGCAATACAATAAGAGATAATTTTGCAAATTACTTTGTCTCAAATGAAGGATCTGTACCTTGGCAAAATAGTTATATTTATTAGATACCACAGATGTTTCAATAAACATTACTTACCGATTTGTTTTTTTTCTTCACCTGAACTATCTCCGAAATTCGGACAAACAGCTTCGCAAACATCTATCCATGCCTTTAATTTCGCGTCTTTATTTTTATATAAACTATCGCGGAGATTCCAAAGGCATGGTCGAAGTCGTACTTCTTGTATGACCCTCTCGGTTTGCACATTTGACACAGCCGCCATGACATCGACAGTACCTTACGTCCGCTCCGCGCGACTATCCGCCGAGCACTGAACAAATACATTAGAACCAAGCACCGTCCGCCCGCGGACATCCGCGGCGCGGAGGAGCGGCGCGGAGCGATTACGACCGCGCGCGGATAGCTCTCCGCGACGCGGACAGCTCCGCGTCGCTCTGAACGCGCTGTTAAGGTTTCATACATTTTACCGTCCGTCGCGGACGTCCGCGTAGGTCATCCGCGTCGCACTGAATAGGCCCTTAGTTGCGAAGTCTTCAGAGGAGGAGGGGTTGCCTCTACATTTTAGTCTGTTGGACGATTCGTCGGACGACTGGTCGCCTCCGCCTTGCCCGACGAAACGGCCGCGGCCAGAGCAGCTGGTGCTCGGCGAACCCGCCGTATGTACCTTTTTTAGGGTTCCGTACCTCAAAAGGGAAAAAGCATATTCAGCAGCAATTCTAACCCAATCTTCTTCAGTCCTTTCACGCATATATTGCGAATGAAGTTTATTTCATATTTGTTCACAAGTAGATTTCAGTATATCTCTGGTTGTAGATTCACCAATTAAATAATCTAATAAAAGTTGAGAAAAATATGCCCCTGTTGCCAAATACCTGCAACAAAAACAATCATTATTAACATCATCATAATTTCGAGCGAAGTGAGGTCTCTGACTCTTGGATGTATTTACATGACTGAGTCGTCTAGTTTCAAAAGCCCCTAAAACGATTTTATCCTAAAATCAACCTTATATTGTTATGTGCAAGCGTTTTGTTCGTACTTCAAGTTTAGTCATTCAGTTAGTGTCAAATCCCTCTGAAACACAAACAAAAATAGTTCTAAAGTCCACGATTGGGATCAAAAGCCACTACAACATTGCATGTGGCTTTCAAAAGCCCCTAGAAACTGACTGTCCAATAGTAGTGCGTCATTTTTAACACGTGACTTTACCATAACTATGCAAACAAGATGGCGATTTTTGTTGTGTGGTGTAGATCTGTGTTTGGTAATTTAATGATTTTATGCATTAAAAATGGAGGACTTAATGAAATTTGTGAAAAAATGTGATCCAAAAAAGACAAGGAAACGATCTGTGAATAAAGCAACCTGGAAACGTGAGATTCTACGCGAAAAACGGTACGTGATTCATCCATAAAAATCAGCATCAACATTAGCAAGAATGGTATTATGCAGTGTACTATAGAACATAAAACTGCAGCATGTATTATTTTATTAATGTAAATATGAACGTTTCCTTTTATATGTCTTTTGTAGGTATGTTTATTTGTTACTAGCTGATGCCCGCGACTTCGTCCGCGTGGTTTAAGTTTTTTTGTTGTTCCCGCGGGAACTCCTCAATTTCCCGGGATAAACAGTAGCCTATGTCATTCTCCAGGTCCTCAACTATACCCATGCCAAAAATCACGTCACCGTTGCTCCGTTGTGGCGTGATTGAAGGACAAACCAACAAACAAGACACTTTCGCATTTATAATATTAGTATGATGATGCGTAGTTTGAAGAGTAGTCATTTTAATTATTTTTGATAAATTCAGAAAAGATAAGTACCTACGTGAAGTTGGTGGATATGTGTTAACTCAGAACCCATAACCAAAAAAATATTGACCTATTGTCCTATCTGTACCTAAATTAACTTTTGTTAATGTTGATTATTTTTAGTTCATAATCACAGTTTTTTAAGCCTGAAATTGTCTAAATAAATAACTGTTAGTATTAATTATTTATTATTAGCAAAGTTTATTTCTGAACTTTTTATTTTAGGTACAAACCCTCAAGCTTGCCGCAGTTTCCGCAGTGTGGACACAAGCAAAAGGCGTTTCGATGTACTGAATTATCATGTCAAGAAATAAGAAAATTTCATAAGAATTTCTATAAATGTGATACCAAAGTGAAGCAAGACTGTTTTATACTGAAATATTGTAACCAAGCTAATCATCTATTCGCGAAACATAATTCTTGGACATAATTCTTTATTATAAGTGTTAATTTCTCATTGGAGACTGCTTTGGTTTAAGTGTTTATATATATATACTATCTAGTTAACTAATTGTAACTGTTTGTCTCTATAAAATAAAATAAATTAAATTAAATTAAATATTGTAATATATCAGAAGCTAAGTCATTAAACCCCAGAAGCATAAGAAAAGTTGCTATTAAGTATACTATACTTAGTAAAAATGGGACCAAAATACCGGTATGTCAAAAAACTTTCATGAGAGCACTAATAATAAAGAAAGATCGAATACAGGGCGTAATGAAAAGATTTTTAAATAGCGGAGGTGAAATGCCAGAAGATAAGCGTGGAGGTGACAGAAAGAGAGAAAAATACGAAGCAAAAAGAATATCCGTCGAATGGTTCATTGAATCCTTTCAGGGACAAGAGAGTCACTATTGTCGTTCGAAAAGTATCAATAGAATATATCTTGCTTCAGGCTTGTCAATACGTAAAATGTGGCGTATGTATAACGCTGCCCGTGACGAGGATTTGAGGGTTAAACAAAGCTTTTTCAGACATGTTTTTAATACTAAATATAATATAGGCTTTGGAAATCCTAGGACAGACGTATGTTCAACGTGCATTGAACTGTTAGAACGCATAAAAACTGAGAAGGACGCTTCCAAGAAGAATGTACTTATGGCCGAAAAAAGAATTCATCGCCTTAAATACAAAGCCTTCTATGCAATATTGCAAGAAGAAAATGAAATTATTCAAACCATTACCTTCGATTGCCAAAAAAACCAGGCAATGCCCAAAGTTCCGGACCAATCAGCCTACTACAGTCGTCAAATCAACTTTTACCACTTCGCCATTGTTGTGGGAAATTCAAAGGCAAAACTGGACAAAAATAACATTCGTTCCTACGTTGTTGTACGGGTGTGTTGGTACCTATGGGCGCCGTCGGCGACGACTTTGACATGGCCGAATACCTTTATAACGCAACCGCCCTTCTCCACGACCTGTTAGGTGACTTCCAAGCATCCGCTGCACGCATGTGCTCCGCTCTGGAGTGGATTGAGGCCAACCTGTGTACCGACATGGCATTCCAACTTGCCTTTTCACTGGCCGCCGAACTGTCTTTCGGCGTCCCTGAGTCCCCAACGTTATCCGTAGCAGCCGACGGCGCCCATAGGTACCAACACCCGCTGAACGGCGCCTGGACCATCGGCGCTCACAACTTTACCTAAGACAGCCCTCATCATACCACCTCAAATATCAACAGTGGACCATTAGCTAATAGAGCTGAGACATACACATCTAAGGTCTGTGGGTACAACTGGGCTACTGTTTCTCCTCTTCTGCAGTATAGCCAGAGCCGCGCAACCGTGTCCCACGTCGCCATCGTGGAAAATGACCAAGTAACCGGTTACCAAAGCTACTGGACAGTTAATAGGTTATCCGACCGCAGACCCCCAGTATCAGTGTCAGTCTAGCCATGCAGTTTACCGCATCACGTCGGGGTCACCAGTTTGGGGTGGATTGATGGTGGTGTAGGAAGACCAAGATGTTCCCCAATAATCAGAAGACAGGCTCCAGCACTCAATCGGTTTAATTGGCACTATTAAAACTATTACAGACTCGCGAAGTAACGTACTTGCTAATTTAAAATTACGTACATATGTTTTCGCGCGCTAGACAGACGTGGACACAGGGACGGTGTTGGAAGCCACTAGGTAGGCACCTCGGCGGTCGGCCGCAGCGCGCCGCGGCTTGGGGCTGCGGCGCGGTGCGGGCGGGGGCAGGCGCAAGTGACCGGTTCCCCGATCAGCTGGGACGCGTGTGTGCGTTGCGTCAATGGACGATAATATGCACACAGATGCCGCGCGGCAAAACTAATATTAGGTATCTAAATTAATCTTATTAAATATATGTACAATTGATTTTTATTTATGTGTAATGTAGCCCACACTACTATTGGGATGAAACTTCACACTGCAAAGGCAGTAATGAGATAATTAGCGCAGTTTACGATTTCTTCAAAAACTTTGAATTTGGAGATAAGATAAAAATTCTACGAATAGTATCCGACGGTTGCGCCGGACAAAACAAAAATACAGGCATGATAGCTATGCTAGGTAAATGGCTGTATACAGAAGCCCCAACAAATATCAAGAAAATAGAGCTAATCTTCCCTGCAGGCCTAGCATGGGCCGGGAAATTTTCTCCCCGAGGAAAGGATAAAAATTTTATCCCCTCCGATAGTTATTTCCACTCTCCGAGCATGGGCACAGGGTTGGATATAATTATCCCCGGTGATAAGGCGGGGAAAGACTAGTCCTCGGTTAATGTCAAAGTGTTATTATTTTTTATCTGTGCTTTTGATTTTGCTCGTTTTCGTTACTCGTAACTCGTCTGTGGCTGCTTTTTATTTTAAAAGAGCTAGAAGCCGGAGCCGTAAAATAGTTTAAAAAACATTCACAGAAGATTATGCACGTAAGTATTGTTATTGTTTGTGTTTACCTAACCTAACTCCACTTTTGAATTATCCAAATTAAAAAATAATCGAATAGTTGAAATTCCTAGCTATCACAGTAAGTATCACAAAAATTTGTGTTAGTCAGTACACAAAATTGAAGTGATAATATATTGATATTGTTAGCGACAAAGAAATGCATAAATTGTTGTTTTATTTGCAGACATGGAAATATGTACTTGAAGAAGGGCACTGGCCACTGACTGACAAGTATGATGAGGCAGCTCGGGATGTAGGACCACCGGGAAATGTCTCAATAGTGCCGTCGGTCACATATATGAGCACATAAGTGTTCAATATTAATTATCACTGTTGGGCATAAATGCTCAACAGGAATTGGACCTGAAGACTCCATAATGGGCCAGCCAGAGAGATGCGTGTATTAATTTAGTTCTATTAAATGTGTGTCTTGTATAACAAACTCAAAATAACTTTATGTACCCACCTATTGGAATAGGTAAGTTAGGTACACATCTTATCAACATAAAATATTTTCATTATTGTTTGAGATGATGATAAAACTAACAGTTCAGCACACTGCACTGAGAAGAGTTCAATATCACTTAAAATTGGTTAAGCTGGTATGGTTTGAGCTATTAAACTAACCTAATTTCTTTATAAGCATGTCAAGCCAATGTTTTTTATCTTATGGCAGGAAATCTTTGAAGTGTCGGTGGTGGACTATGGTGAGACTGTCGTTTAACCCACTTTGTACACAGTGGGTACTTTATAAAACCAATAGCCCCGAGTGGTTTTCCTATAAAGCCAATAAATAAATAAAAAGTAAGTAGAGGATATGTACATTTTTGTAATTTGTAAATAGTTATGAATATAGGAATTTATTCTATGGCAGTGTGGTTTGATTGAACATTAAACTTGTTACTTCCTTTTCTTAAGGATAATAGCACTACTTTTAGATCTGTTAAGTTAACATCAGAGATTTGTGTACATCCAAATAAGCATTGTTTTAATTGGTATTCCTAATATTATGCCTAAAAGTTTGTGTTTGTTACTCAATCACACAGAGTACTTAAAGCAAAATTATTTTTTGAAGAAACTTATTTTTTGTTATAGCAGCAATAGAAATAAGTACAAAATTTCAACTTTAACCTGTTACGTTTCAGGAGACAGACAGATGGAGAGCTGAGACTGTAATAGGGTCCCATTGGTACCCTACAGAACCCTAGTAGTAGTAGTAGATATAAGGATGGGTTTGCACAAGGTGGTTTTAGGTAATAGGTACTTAAAGAAATATATTTTAATGCAAATATGTATTTATTATTCCATCCCTTTTTCCCTTTTATTGTCGGGCAACAGTTAGCAGTCTGGTTTGATCCATAGATATGTGAGACTTCTTTATTTGTTACATTTTCTAGTCTGTCCTTTGGTTGTTCCATTGGAATTCTGAAATATACAATTTATACATTAATGATTTTCAATAATAATAAATTAAGAGTAAGAGGATATACTGAAATGGTCTATAAAGTATAATAGGCTAACATATTTACTCTTACAAAACACTTATGATGAACCATTATAATTTGTAAAGTGTTATTGTGTTTGTGTATCATTATGTATTTAACTATGATATAGGTGTGTATTTTAATTTAAGAATTGTTTTGTTAAATTAGACTCCTGCCTATTTTGTTCAAATAAATGATTTTATTATAATGAGTCATTGTGTTATTTTATATTTCCAATAATCCATACTAATATTATAAATGCGAAAGTGTGTCTGCCTGTCTGTCTGCTAGCTTTTCACAGCCCAACAGTCTAACCGATTTAGATGAAATTTAGTACCTACAGAGTTAGCTTACATCCCGAGGATGGACACCGGCTACTTTTTATTCTGGAAAATCAAATAGTTCTCACAGGATTTTCAAAACCTAAATCCACACAGATGAAGTCGCGGGCAATAGTCATCCCATGACCTTGACTTGTATCTCACTGGTAACTACCATCTGCCAAGAGTCTTATAGATGTGAGGACGTAGAATAAATAGAGAATAGCCGCGAATACCTATTTGTAGGTACCTACTACCTACCTAAGTAGGTAACCTAAATTAGGTACCTATTCGTTTGCACAAGATGGTTTTAGGTAATAGGTCAGTACTTACTTACTTTTATGAATCCATCCACCGAATTAATCGGCTTTAGTGCTTCATTAAGCTGCTCGCATAAGTACAGCACATAATATTTGTCCATCCGAAACAAGTGTTGGAACTCAGCGTCAGGAAATTCAAAGGGATTACTTCCATCACTAATTACGTGCTCATGTTATTTTCGTTCTAAATTCTCTATTTCAAACTAATAAAAAAAGCGCGAGACATGTTTTTTGATCTTTTAATAATTGAGTTAAAGTTCTATGAGCTTATACCCACCTCTAATCTCGATGATAAAATTATCCCTTTCAAATGTCAAAAAAGGACAGTTTATCTTCTTTTATTTGGCCCCATGCTATAGACCAGTGGTCGTCACACTTTTTTGGTCAAGGGCCACATAGGACAATGTGAGATAGAACTGAGGGCCGTACACTTGTGAATTGTACCCATGTGAAAACTAGCAACGCGGGTGCGAGTGAATGTAGGTAAATAAAAACAAAAATGTTTATTTGAGATTTTGGTTAGGTACAAAGAAAAACACATTTTATTTTAAGGTAGTTAGGCACTTAAGTAATAAATAAAAAAGGTTACAATTCACGAATTATGATGTTGCATTTTTTTTACAATTTCTGCCATGTTCGCGTCTTTGGGAAATGTTCGTACTACGTGAAATCCTCATGGTGTCTTTTAAATGACTGGAAGGCGATTGCGATATTTTTTTTTAAATGTTGATTGCGATACCTACTTAATCGTAGGTATAGTTCGTATTTTTTGTAAAATATTTGGTATGCCGCGGGCCGCACAAATACCAGCGGCGGGCCGCATGCGGCCCGGGGGCCGCAGTTTGACGACCAAGGCTATAGACGGTGGATAAATAGTCCCCCGAGTCCCCGTGAAATGTCAAACGGGGATAAACTTCTCCTCTCCCCTGTTGCCGTGCTCTGAGGGGTGGAGAAGTTAATGTTATCTCCTGTGCAGTGGATAAAATCGGGGGATATAATTTTTATCTTCGGCCCATGCTAGCCGTGCTGTTGTAGGTCACTCCTTTATACCTCCAGACAGGTTGTTTGCCAGAATTGAGAAAACCTTGAAAACTAAAGAAGTCATAACCTCTCCATCCGAATATGCAGCTGTCTTAGAACAAAATGGTATGTGCAAAGATCTAGCATCAATTTCCGTATTTGATTGGAAAAAAAGTTACAAGTCGCATCATTAAACCCACTACGTCTTGGCATTTTCAGTTTATGAAAACAAAAAGGTTTTTTATTACAAGAACTAAAACAGAAAACATTTTAGTACAGGGTGAAGAGACATATAGAAACGAAATACGCGAAAAAAAGACTATCACAAAAAAAACAAAAAAATCACTATGATATCTCCCCAAGTAATCACCCAGTAATCCCAGCCAAACCGTGTTTTCATAAAACAAGCCAAAATTCAAGACGTAGATAAACTTCTTAAAAAGCACTATGGAGATGAGTGGAGAAATTTGGAAAAGTTGATTTTTTTTTAAACTGTAATGGAGAGAATGAGTACCACTGAAACGGGAGACTTTCTGAGATTGTCAGAAGAGACTGATTTGTGTGAAGCTGGATTTACGGATAATATTTGTCACGTTTAAATTCTTTCATTTTTATATATAATAATTAAAGACAATAAAACCTTTTATTTCATGCCTATAACAGATTTATCATTATTTTTTTGATAGAACGTCCAGAGTCCTGCCAGCAGGACTTTGCGTCCTACCGGTAGGACGCAATAGATTTGGCTATATGAGGTTTTCTAAGCCTGCTAGCAGGACAAAACAAGTAACACTATATAGTGCGTCCTTTTCTCTCTTTGCGAGTTTTTGATTCATATTTCTACGACCAGTTGGGCCGAAATGGCTGCGAATATAAGACGTGGGGACCGCGTTCGCGCCAAAGCTACCTATTTCGACGAACAAGATGGCGACAATACATGGAGTCGTCAACATTTTGGCGATAATTACGATATCAGTTATTGTTGGGGTACAGTAAGAAAAGTGGAAAACAAATTTGCAAGAGTATATTGGGATATTGATAAAAAAGTTTCAACCGTGCCCGTCGGATATTTAATTGCTGACCATGAAAACGAAAATTTAAATGAAGCAAATACCAATCAAGAATGTTGTAAGTACATCCTATTAAAATATTATTAATGTGAAAGATTGTATATCTATCTTTTACTTTCGATAGTATATTTAAGTTTGTATAACAATATGGGTACTTAGCCTGAAATAAATACATTTATTATTATTATATTACCTATTACTATAATAATTTTATAAAGCTGAAGAGTTTGTTTGTTTGTTTGAACGCGCTAATCTCAGGAACTACTGGTTCGAATTGAAAAATTATTTCTGTGTTGGATAGCTCATTTGTCGAAGAAGGTCATAGGCTATAGACGAATCCCACGGGAACAGTACTTTGCGTTTTATTTATGACTGACGTTTGATTTTGTTAGTGCCGCACCGCGCCGTTTGTGCATAATTAAAAAGCAGAGTACCCTTACAATGGTGATAACTAATGATCACCGATTGAGTTTTTTATACTTTGATTGATTTAGTATTTTGGTATTATTTTCAGCACCGTCTGAATCAGACTCATCCACTTCAAGCGAAGATGAGGAGGAGACAAATAATTATCCGACTACCAGTACGAGCAACGTAATAAATTCTTCCGAAAATATAGTCGTTGTAAAGGGTGTTACCTGGACTTTTATGGAGGCAATACGACTCGACCAACGACAACAGGGTAATTACAAAGCTACCCTACAAGAACCATTGAGGGGCACAAAAAGCGTAAAGGACGCTTTTTTTATGGTTTTTCCCCGGGAGAAAGTTCATTACATAATACAATGCACTAACTCCATGTTTCCAGCAAAACAAAAAGTTTTGATTGAGAAAGAGTTACTACTGTTTATAGGTATAATGTACGCTATGACGCTTCAGGAACTGCCGGACCGTCGATGTTACTGGAATACGACTTCTGAAGGTATATATCCCCCAGCCAATTTTGGACAAAGGTTTGGAATGAGTCGTCAGAGATTCGAGACAATTCTCATGGCTCTGCGCTTCACACAACCCTCAGATCTCGATGATTCAGATAGATGGCGTAACGTCAGAACTTTAGTAACGATGGTAAACGAGAAACTGGAACATACCATCCGTCCTGGTTCAAAAATTACTGTGGATGAGTCCATGTTCGCCTGGTACGGAAGATGTGCGTACTTCAAAGACGGTATGCCAGCAGTTATGAAAATTAAAAGAAAACCGAAAGGAGTAGGTTGTGAAGTAAAAACTGCATGTGATAGTGGCACAAATATTATGATCAGGATGGAAATTAACGAGGGCAAGGAATCAATGAGTGCCAAGAAATGGCAGAGGGAATTAGGCGCAGGAACTGCAACTACTTTGCGATTAACTGAGCCATGGCATGGCTCTGGAAGAGTAGTTGTTGGAGACTCATGGTTTGCTTCAGTCAAAACAGCTGTAGAGTTATCTAAAGTTGGATTATATTTCATTGGACTAGTAAAGACAGCACATAGTTTTTATCCTTCTTCCGAGATGGCTACAAGGTGTCCATCGCATAAAGGAGCATCTGTTGTAAGTACAGCGGAAAAAGACTCTGTGCAGCTCATTGCCTGTGCATGGAGAGACAAAAAAATTCATACATTTGTTGCCACATGTGGAACGACACTGCCTGGCCAGCCATCACGTAAAAAGAGATGGGACGATGATGGAAATCAATTTTTTAGAGAAGTCGATAGGCCTAAATTAGTAGAGCAATATTTTGACGGTGCTGGGGCTATCGATATTCACAACCACATCAGGCAGGATGGATTGGCATTAGAAAAAGCTTGGGGCACCCATAAATGGGAGCACAGAGTATATGCTTCAGTTCTAGGCATAATAGAAACAAATGCGTATCTGGTTTATAACAATTTCTTTCGTGCAGAACACGACCAAGTCTCACACAGGTGGTTTACAACCAACTTGGTATTAGCTCTGACGGGCGAAGATACTGATGCTCAACTAGAAAATGTTCCGCCGCCTAATGAGAACATCGCTAGTAGTGGAGAACACATTCTTGAAGCCTTGTCAAAACCGGATGAAAGGAAGAGAGTTCAACGTAAATGTATCGTTTGTTCCCGAATTCACAAAAAGCAACAGAAAGCGAGCTTTTTTTGCAAGACATGTGGTCCACGTTGTGTTTTATGCTCTCCGCAGACTGGGAGAAACTGCTTCACATATCATATCATGCATGGCATCCCAGCATAACTATTATTTTTTTTGTATTTTTTAGGAATAAAGTAAACGTGATTCTCATACCTTTCTTTTTTATTTATCTTCCTTAGGCGTTATCGTACGTGAGCGACGCAAACAGAACGAATAAAATTAAACGTCAGTAAAAAATCAAATGCCTTTGTTTTTTATTTCAAACTCATAAAATAGTTGTCTACCCCTGCACTTTTGTATCAGGCATGGAATCGAGTACTGCCGGAAGGACCGTCTCGAATATTCATACAAATTCTACATGAAAAATAAGTCCTGCCAGACGCACTTTCGCTGGAGCGTCCTTCCAGAAGCTCCTTCCGGAAGGACATGGGTTTGGACGTTCTATCAATTTAATATATTATCCATCAAAAGAAATTACTTGATTCTGAATTTTTATGAGATTTAATAAAAGCTACATTCACCTACTTTCTTACTTTGGTTGATCTTGGTGCTTGTCGATATCTTGTATAACACCATCCTTTGTTAAGATTTTGTCAGTTGCAAAATCCACTAAAAAGTGACATATTACTATCAAATTCCTCTTATTTCAGCAGTGAGTTTCATAAGCCGCTAAAATGAAAGAAAAAACATCCATATTTTTGTTTATTTAACTGATTTGTTGCGGAAAAGGGATTTTAAAGTGGTGCCATATTCTGTGGGCTCATATCATACAAAAATTATTATTGTCTATAACATTTATCAACGACGAGAAGTTTTTATGAGTTTGTGAAAAATAAGCAAAACTTATTTTAGTGGCTTTTGAAACTAGACGACTTGTGTCCGTCTGTTCGTTTATCCGTCCATCCATCCATCCGTACGTCTGTCTATCCACCATCCGTTCCTCCGTTTGTCTATTCATCCGTCTGTCTGTCTAAATTATTTAGTATATCATTAAATATGTAATGCCGATAGCTAATACTTTTTTTAGGACATGAAATCCAAAAAAAGTGGAATAACTTGCAGACCTGCTTCGCTAGAGAATTAAAAACTCAAAAGTCATTAAAATCTGGTCAAGCAGCATCCAAACGGCGACCATATTATGTATATTTCGAGCGCACGTTGTTTCTGGTACCGTGCATGGAATCACGACCGACTGAAGGGAGTATTCAAAACAGTGAATCAAACCTTCTTCTGACAGATCACTGACATCTGACTGATCTGTCAGAAGAAGCAGTCACATCTGCAACGGAAAAGCCTAGTATGTAATTTTGCTTTCAACTTTTTATTTTTTCATGTTTAAAAATAACTTAACTTGAATTGAGGACCACCTTCTTTTTGGAAGTCGGTTAATTATCTAAATATATAAAATGAAAAGGTGACTGACTGCCTGCCTGCCTGACTGACTGACTGACTGATCTATCAACACACAGCTCAAACTACTGGACGGATCGGGCTGAAAGGCATGCAATAACACAAGGAGTTTGTTTTATTATTTTTTGAGTCAGGGACTATCTCTTTGTACTCGTACTTCTTCCTGTTTGTGTGACGTGTATCAAAAGTTCACTCCTGTTTTTAATTAAATTAATTAGTGTCCAGCCGCAAGTTTATCATTTTTCTATGACCTCTACGAATCGACATATACAACGTTCAGGTAGCTTGCGAGAGCCAATTAAGATGCCTGAATCATGACCGGGCAGAGTTATTTTTAATAACTCTGCCCGAAAACAAAATTTTGAAAGTGGACAGTTTGGGAATGAATTACTTCTTGGTGATACCTTGTGACACTCTTTTTTAATCCCATCGTCAGCAGCAGAAAAGTATAATGAGTCCCAAATAAGAACAAGAAACACGAAAGGTGTTTTGTGGTGTCCAAGAATAGATTTCCTGTGTGCTTAGTGACAGATCACATTGAAGTTAAAGAAAGTGCAACTTGGAATAGTTGCCTGTTTCGTATTGCATAATATCGCCATTGATAGCAAAAAAAGAAACGTTGGGGATAATGACGACTCCGATACCAATCTAAATATATAAAAGGAAGAGGTGATTGACTGACTGACTGATCTATCAACGCACACCTCAAACAGTAGTTTGAGCGTTGCGACGGATAGGGCTGAGCATGCAGCTAGCTATTATGACGAAGGCGTCCGCTAAGAAAGGATTTTTGAAAATTCAACCCCTAAGGTAAGGGAGTGAAATAGAGGTTTAAAAGAGATCAACCACTTTCTATGGGGCATTGGTACTGATATAAAGTGAAAATTCGTTTGTCGGGCCCGTATTAATTATATGAATTGATCGATCATATTAATGGATGGTACCAGTGTTTAATGCAGTACAAGGTTCACCTGAAGAATATTACAATAAATTACACGCTACAACACGTAATACAGTAGAAAGAGCAATAGGCAGGTTAAAAGAGAGATTCAGGTGTTTATTACCAGTGTTTAATGCAGTACAAGGATCACCTGAAGAAAATTACAATAAATTACACGCTACATCACGTAATACAGTAGAAAGAGCAATAGGCAGGTTAAAAGGGAGATTCAGGTGTTTATTAGTGCACAGAGTGCTGCAAACACATGGTCGCAAAAAATGTGATTGCATGTTGTGTACTTCATATTTGCAACCGTGCAGGGCTACCGCCTACTCTAACAAATAGTCAGTCATGAGCAGCAAGCAGCGTGCAGCACGAGGACGCGCTTAGGGTTGACAAATAGACAAGGATTAATTGACACCTTATGGCGTGCACGTAACATAGTTTGATTGAAAGGTTTGTTTACTAAATATTATTTTTGGTAAGTTACAGATTATGGCGGTATCCTCATAAAAACCCAGGCACCGTCGGAGGAGTTAGCATGTCCAACGCACTACGTGTGGAAATTCGCCGTCACAGCACGTTTCGGCACATAGCACCACCAACAATCCCAATCGCATCCGTACGTGATATCTGTTACCAACGACCTAAAGTACGGTAGAGGGGACACCGGTATAAAACCTAGAGATTTAGTTAATAAGGCTATCATTACTTTAGCATAAGTAATACTGTAACTTAGATAAGGATAGTTAAGAACAAATTAATTTAGGTACAGACTTACCTTTTTCATAATGCATTTTGCATTACTTTTTCAGAAAAGGGTATTTTACCAGAAGAATTTACGGAAACAGCAGATATACTATTATTTTTCTATGAGTTATTTGACTCTATAAACGGGAGCTACGACAATAGTAAAAAAAATGTGTCAAGGAATTACTTCGTCAGTTAACCCCGAACTCAAATCATGAAAAAGTATGGAATGATGCAAAAAAGTTTTAGCTTGTTAGGTCGTGCCTATTTTCGGGTATCTTAGGCGGCAACTTCTGGCAGGCTGCATGACTTCTTCTTTCGAAATTTGCTACCCTTTCCTCGCAGTGTTTGAATATAGGCAATATTATTCTTTCTTTCCGACTCCAACGTTTCTATTTTATTCTCCATGTCATCATAACGAGATGTGATGAAGTCTATGGTGCTCTGGATATCATGCAGCTGTTTAATTTTTTGCCTTGCCGCTTCTTGAAGTCCTCAAATATTCCATAGTATTATTACTTCCATAGTATTATGTCTTATGGAATCTTAATATGGGGTAAAGCGGCAGATATTGGGAGAATTTTTGTATTACAAAAAAGGGCAATACGCGCAATTTATAACTTAAGACCACGCGATTCCCTTCGAGAGAAATTTAAGGAAATAGATATCCTTACTGTAGCCTCTCAATATATTTATAATAACATAATTTTTGTAAGACAAAATATTCTTAGTTACAAGAAAATTGGTGATCTACACAATAGGCTAACTAGAAACAGAAAAAAACTTGCAGCTCCTGCCTTCCGCCTCAGGAAAGTCCAAAAGTCATTTGTGGGTATTGGTATTACCTTTTATAATAAAATCCCGCAAACTATTTTGGACTTACCTTTGCACAAGTTTAAAAAATCTATTAAAAATATGCTCCTGAAAAAAGCATATTACACAATTGAAGATTATCTAAATGATAAAAGAGCGTGGATTTGACCTGCAGCTCGTTCCAGCAACGCACAAGACTGCAAATACTATTTTATACATGGCATAATTTTGTACCTATATCAAATATTTGAAAAGAGCAACCGCCGAGTTTCTTGCTGGTTCTTCTCGGCAGGAAAGGCATTCCGAACCAGTGGTAGATGCATCCGACTATTCGTAAGCACTTGTAAAAGTTTATACGAATAAAAAAGATTTTCATTTCATTTCATTCTCAGAAGTTCTGTCCTACAATCTTCATTTGGGTTCTGAGTGGGTATCCAACATCTCACACACCCGTTCAAAACGGGTATCCAACATCTCAAACACCTGTTCAATAAACATCTCATATTGACTATCAAAGACCTAAGAGTGCCTACGAAACATCATGGCCGTCTACATGACCATCTCCACATACACAAAGCTATGACGATGACACACGCGAAGAAGATTCAATCAATTTCACAATCTGATTATGACTTTTCATAAATGATCAATTTCTTACAAATAATAATATTGTTTTTTTTTCACCGTTTAGTTAGAAAAGAGACCAGAGAAGATTAAAAAACCTATTGAATCTATGGAGATCCATCTAGTTCTAATATTGATTCCAATAAACGGTCGCACGGGCACACGATGACAGGTACGAGATGAATTTTTAAAACAGAAAAAGGGGTCATGGAATCTGATATTTTTGATTTTTAAATAATCTAAACTGCACTGCAAGGTAACAATATAACAATATATAAAGTGCAAGATAAGGTGGAAGCTGCAAAAAACTTAATGTGTGGGTACAACGCGCGAACACAGGGAATTTCAAAGCGTTTAGTAATTTAAGTGAAATATAAAAAGAGTACAACAAGATTACATTGCCACAAGACATTTTAACTCAAATTAAAGACCGTACGTTCCAAAACCTCGCATTACCTCCAGCCCAGTGAAAGAGCATCAACCATCTTCAGCGAAGTACACACTCTCAAGCCTTATATACAGTACAAGTTCCTTCCGTCATGCCAATCATCTGAGTCATATGAAATTTCATCTTTGTGTCACACGATGCATACATCAACGCTCATAATCCTGGTCTCTTGCTAACGTTGCGTCACCATATCTATGGACGAGTTCGTGAAGAGGTACCAACCTAGTCTAGGCAAAGATATTGGTTGCCACCCCGAAAAGACATAGGTAAAAAATAAATGATGATTTATTAGGTATGATGAGCAGCCATCAAGGCCAGACCAACCCAAAGATGTCATCTTAGGTTATTGGTGTAATTGTATAGCAGGAAATAGGACCGCTGGATGCTGCGCACATGTAATGACAATCTTGTGGTACGTTGGATTCGCGAGGTATCAAAGGTAGCATTATTTCACCTGCGTTATTCGTAGATACTGTATTATTATCATTGAATTAGGGGTGTAGCACACCAGCAGTGCAATTTAAAATACTCTCTACCTAATTATATTCCAATTTTTTTTTCATAATTTAACCGGATACGATAGTCATTTATTTATTAAAAGAGTTGCCTGCAAGAGGTGGTGAGCGTATCGAGTGCATAACGCTGCATAAGGAAAAATATATGTCGTTCAGTCAAAAATTATGTTTAGAAGCAGCAGCCCTACCACAACAATCGTATGTTAAACGTATACAAATAAACGTATGTTACGTATTGTACACTCGTTTAAATTCATGTCCACCAGTTTGGATAAATTGGTAAAAAAATCTGTCAACTAGTCAATTTCAAATACTGTCCCGATATTTCATACACCCCCATCAAATGAACCTTTTACGCGAAAAGGTGTTCACCCGTATGAGTATGTGGATTGTTGGACCAAGCTTGAAGATGAGTCAATAATAATAATTAAGACCTTGTTACGCAGGCATAGTCAGGCCGCAACGCTAGACGTGCCTGCTTAATGCGTTCCCACGGTCGCCGCGAAAACCAACACCTGCTGACGCGGCAGAAATCGCTAGCACCGTGCGATAGGACTCGGGACCGACACATCACATTTAGCTATAGAAGCCTCCGCCACAAATCGGCGGAGCAATTAGAATAATTTTATGTAATAGTTAATATAATGTAAATTTTTAGTAATAAAATTAGGTTAAGGAAATGCTCTTTCCTTTCGCAACCCCTTCAGTCGCCCCCTATATAACTACCTGATAAACAATTATTTTATAGTACATTAACACAGACACATGTTTCCGATGACGATTACGCCTCACGCGCAAACAATATGGAATGAATTCAGTATAAAAACCTTGGGTGAAAATTGCGATTTATATCTAAAAACTGACTGTTTTATTGTTGGCCGAGCTGTTTGAAAATGTTCGCAATATTTGCTTAAGCTCATATACACTAGACCCGTCTAGATATTTAATGGCATTCGGTCTTTCGTGGGATGCCATTTTGAGGCAGACCTTGAACTTCTTACAGATTATGAAATTATCTAGTTTTTGCAATCCGGTATTCGAGGTGGAGTTAGTCAAGTCGTTAAAAGACATGTTAAGGCAGTCAATAGCTTTACGAATCCAACCGGCACGTCATCCAACCCCACAGATGAAAGCAATTTCATCGTGTACTTGGACGTCAACACTTTGTATGGTCATGTGATGAGTCAGTTTTACCATGCGGAAATTTTGTTTGGTTGACGGATGGTGATGTCGACTCGTTCGATATACTGGCGCTACGTGCCGATTCGGATATAACAACATTTATAATCTCTCTCTAATAAATAAGAAAGTGATTCGACTCATGAAAGATGAAAGCAATGGTCGTATCATTAAAGAGTTCATAGGTTTACGTTCCAAAATGTAAAGTTATGTTTTACATGGTGATTTGACTGTAAAGAAAAACAAAGGCAACCCCGCTGCTATTTTAAGAAAAATAATTAATCAAAATTTTTGAAAATTATAGACTAGCTCTAGATTGTACTATGTTAAGTATGATAATATGTACACATTTACTAGTGATAAGCATAATGTAAGTATACACAAATTAAAAGAAAAAAAATCCTCTCTAGTTATGATGACAAAAGATTCATCACCGATGACAATGTAAACACGCTAGCTTGGGGTCATTATAACTTTAGCTTTTTCTGGCAGTGAAACTAAACTGGTTTTCCGTTTTTGTACAAAGGGTTATTTTATTATAAGGAAAGGTAAGGTTATATAGAAGGTCTTATATTTAGATCATAACCAAAGAGCTCTCCTTGAGAGTATTATGAGTGTTTAAAACAGTGGGTGGGGTCCGTCTCCACCTCCTCTGACTGGTTGAGGACTGTGATGCCAGTTTCAATGTATGGGCTGGCTAGTACAGTTGATGACGATTCTCAAGTAAGAAAATTCTATTTCACTGCTCTTTTCTAAAACTTATAATTCTTACTAACATTGTAAATGCCTGATGTTGTAAGTATCATCAGTATCTGGCCCAGTAGCGAATACGAATTTGCAACTCTCAGGTCAGACAAATTTGACGTAAATAAGCCGCTGGAATGCGAATTCCCGTATAATACCTCCAAATTAAACGTATTAATAGTACTGTTTTAACAGGTATATACTACTATTGTGTATTTTGAAGGGTGGCTTGATATTGATACATTTGTTTTTTGTGAAGCTTCCATGCCAGTTTGATTTTTAAAGTTTTGTGGTGTTTTATTTTGATATAATAAATTGGGGCTAGTGATTAATAACTAATAAGTGTACGTTCACGGTAATTTAGTTTCAGTTTGGTAAGTCAACATAGCATTAATTCACATAGATTGTTGTTTAACAGATTTCTTGTTACGTAACGATAGTAATTTTTCTAAATTGAGTTTTGAAAACAAAAACCATGTAATTCAATTAGGACGCGGTGTTCCACATATGACTATAGAATACAAGAGGCGGGACGGATTCGTTAAACATTCCCATAAATCTCTTTTCTCTTTATGCTAAATATACCTGGATGACTGGCAGTTGTAAACTGAATAAAATGTTTTGTTTCCCATATACCTATTTATTTTATTTTCGGATTCGAATTCAGTTTGGATCAATTACATCGAAACTTTACTGTATTTAAGTAAATATGACACTGTTATGGACACACATTGATCGCGGCATGGGGTGCGGGGCGACGGCAGAGCAAAACTAATGGACAGATTGAACTGGGTGCCACGCGAAGGCTGGCGCGTGAAGTGTACTTAACATATTATTTTAATAATCAAAACAAATTAAACTCAAAATTATTAACAGTCCACAAGTCAAAAAAAAAAAAAAAAGTCTTTTAAATCATCTCCCAACAAACATCAGCCCCCCAATTGTGTAAGAATAACCATTTCATGGCTATCGCAATCGTCAAGAAATTCTGCCATTTGATTGGTTGATTAGCTGTTTACATTTTTTTCACAGCCAATCAAAGGGCAGAATTCTTGACGATTGCGATAGCCATGAAATGGTTATTCTTACACAATTGGGGGGCAGGTCTTTCGAGTGAGATTCAAAATGACCTAATTCATTGTATTGCTTCAGTTATTAGGGACCAGATCAAATCAGAAATTCGGAGTGCAAAGTTTATCTTTGCTATGATTGATGAAACGCCAAACGTCAGCCACAGAGAACAATTAACTGTTATATTACGTTACTAGCTTCTGCCTGCGGCTTTTCGTTTCTTAGCTGACACCTAACCTCAAGAAAAAAACCTACTTTTCAAATTTCAAGTTAATAATATCAATAATTAAAACTTTGCCATACTTTCTTAGTGGATACCTACTCTTTATAAAGAATAGACCCTCCAAATTTCATGTCTTTAGGACCAGCGGTTTAGATATAGCGGTTTATAAAGATTTATCGGAGTGTGGGGTGGAAGAGCTATTTTTGGGGATTTTAACGTCTGCGGTAGCCGGGGTGCAGATGTTTTGGCAACAATATTATTAAATATTCTCCTAGAATATTACTGTATAGATAAATTAATGGGTCAATCTTACGACGGCGTTGTGCTTAATTTAACGCCACAACAAAAGATGTCAAACCGCCAGCGTGGGAGATAGAGCGACAGATTCAATGAAGTCAGTATAGCACCGATTTTTGAATGCTCGTCAGTTGACAGCTCAGGCTGAGGTAACGTTTAGCCAGTCATACCAAGCTTCGAATAGAAACGCCCCTCGCTTTGACGGTCTTTGCGGTAAAAAACCTAAGACATAGATTGATGGAGATTTAGAACCTTTCTTGGGGCTGTTTCCTGAGGTTGCTTCTACTAATAATGGAAAATCTGCTGTTCATTTATTTGAGCTTTTTATCGATGACGGTATTATTGATATGTTTGTTCTACAATCAAATCGCTATGCTTTATGGAAAAACTGTCGTGATCCTAAAATCACTGCTACAGAAATGCGATGCTTTTTTGCTATTCTTATTTTGAGCGTCGGCTGTTTTGCTGACTATCATTAAAAAAAAAAATGTTTTCATTCGATAAATCGTGTTTTTTTAAATCTAATAACTCCTACAAGATAAATTATATCTTCTCAACTTTTTAGCTACTGTCAGCGCTTAGTGTGTCCATTTGGAAACAGGGTTTTTTTCTAACTTCCCATTTATTAAAAAAAAAATGACTAAAATCATGTCATTAAGAACCCTTAATTGAACAATATTCCGAGTCCAAACTAAAGAAAAACAAGAAAAAAATAATTCGGGCATTCCTGGGTTAAGATATACCAGAGAAGCGCATTAATTTAACAACTATTTGTTTCAAGTGTTTGCGTGACCAGAAACGCAAGCAGACCGAGATGAGGGTGGGGCCTTAAACAAGGCTAGAAATGCCACCGGGAATTGTGTGGAGATGCCTCCAATTGCAGATAATGCAGTGCATGTTCTGAATACAATTGGCCAGGAGATGGCAGTGAGTGGGTTGTGGTCCTGAGGAGTCACCAATTGGTGTCAGAAATATACATATCATGATCAACCCATCATCGCCCCACTACTGAGTCTCTTCTCAGATTGAAAAGGGTCTAGACTCTAGGCCATAGTCCACCACGCTGGCCCAGTGCGGATTGGCAGACTTTACACGCCTTTGAGTGCATGGAAAACTCTGTTTTATTTTTTTACTTGACACGGCTATCATCATGAAATTAAACTAGAGATTCGATTTGCTAACAGAACACAATAACCTGTACTCATTTTTGCAAAACATTGAGAACTGAGAGGAAATTGGAGATAGATCAAAAAAATCACAATGTTTGGGATGTGGGGAAAAATATTTCCTTGCCTACATAGTCGACTCGGAAACAAAATAGAGAACGTGCCTTAATAATAGTATCATGTGCAGTTCTGAATAATCTTGCAATAAAATATAAAGATCCTCAGCCTCCAGCCATCCCTCAAAGAGCAATGCCCCAACCAGCTGAACTGAGCTGAAGAGTTTCCGGACTTACTGTAAGGCGAGGAATCATAGCACGTAGCACCGCAGTCCCGTCGTGACCACGACCCGTGCAATTGCGTTGAAATATCGACAAATAAAACCATCAAATTAATTGGGGTATGTACCCGTTATCTACATTAAAATATCTCAAGACATTTCTCTTAATTTTATTTATAACTACTGGTTTACACTTCAAAGAATTCTTTGTGACATACACAGACCATGAATAATAACATGGACTCGCCAGTGACGACTGGGCCCATGATAGTGAGCCTGCAGGCTGCGGTGAGATCCTCAAAGCTCGTCGCCTCAACCGGAAAGAAGTGACTGATGGTGTTGTGACCTGGATTCCAACTCAATCGATTGTATTGATATTTTGAAGGCAATCCCTTCCTAATAGAATCTACTCATATCACACTTTCCTCCCTGTGGAAACTTACCGACTCCCCACTATCCAATGCATAAACTGCTGCCGCTTTGGGCACATTAATGCTCAGTGCAGGTCCAAACCCAGGTGTTTTAAGTGCTCCCAACCCCATACAGGTGAATCTTGTGGGGTCTCCAAAGAAGAGGATCCAATCAGGCGACCGTCACAGAAGCAAAATGCATATAAAACACCATGAATCTCTTTCTGGTTATACTAACAGTAATGTTATTAGGAGTACTATACGCGGTATAACTAGCTAACTAAAAGTGTTTAAATGGGCAAATTTAACAAAAGTGCTTATGTGGGAAGAGATACAGAAAGTGCTGGATCTACTGATCACGCAAGGGTTTATTAGCAGCAGCCAAGATACAAAAGTCTTTGACGAGTTTTCACTTATTTCACACTTTGCGACAGATGAAAAATCTCTGGCTGGAATGCCGAGAATGTTTGTACTAAAAAACCGTTGGGTCGAATTATTTCAGCACTTTCGTACGTTTCCTTCGTCGATTTAAAATGCAACTATTTTGACCACAAGAAATTAAAGAAACTAGAAATTGAAAGTAAGGAGTTGAAAATTAAATTTGAACATGGAATCCCTAACTAAATAAGGAACTTAAAAAAGTGAGTGATTCTATAAAAAATGTTGGTCTTCGACAAGTGAATCCGACACTGGCGTGGCTGTTTCGAGGTTTTTCCAACCAGTTTCTGGTGGATGTTTATTGTTTACGCCAAAATTTAAACGGAGCGTTTGGTATACATCAGAACAAATCAGAGAAGACTGCGCGCTGAGAGTTATGTAGATCTGCGGAGACGCTATGAATCAAGATTCTTCCTTCAAGTTTCACTGAAAGGCCTATATGCATAAGCGTACGCAGGATGCCTTTACAGACGTGAGGAAAAATGGGCGTCCTGATCTCTTTATCACATTCACTCCCAACCCCCCACATGGATTGAGATCACACAAGAGCTTATTACGGACAAGCTACCCACGATAGGCATGTTATTGTTGGTAGGGTATTTCATCTGAAACTCAAGTTGATGGTAGACCTTCTCATTAAAGAAAACGTATTCGGGCCAATACTTGGCTTTGCTTTCCTTCTGATTCTGCCTTCCTACTTTTATAAAAATCTATAGTCGTGCTAGTGCCGGCTGCAGAGGAGATCCCTAGTGACAGCTGCCGCTGAACAGGATCCGCTACGTGGGTATACGGTAAGCCTCCCACGTGTTCATAATTAAAAAATTGAAAACAGTGCGTGTGATTATTGTAAAAAAATCATGGGATCAAATAATATTTAACCAGTAGTTTCTGGGTAGGTACCATCAATTTAATTGATATCTTCTAGTGACCTGGTGAACAATGGCTGTGCCTGTGCAAAGTAGAGGATAGCCTGGGACAGCGAATCCGATAATGCAGTAAAAGCACATTACGATACGCCCATGGTAGGTACCTTTTAAGGAGAGCATGGATATCCCCTAAAGATTTCCAATTTCAAATTAAACCCCATAATTAAAGAAAACTTACATTCCAAAGTACTTACATGGTTATCAGTTCTAATAGCTTGGTTAGATATGTTGATCCGAAGAGCAAAATTTTGAAAGAGGATTTTTTTAAATGTATTCCTAATGTGTGATCTTACTGGAAGAGGTATCGCGTCATGCATGAAGATCGTCGTTCTTGTACCGGTTACGTTTTTATTTTTCAGGGCTCTGCCATATCGTGGACGTCAAGAAGGCAACCAACAGTAGCCTTATCCACCACCGAGGCAGAGTATATGTCCCTGTCTGCCGCAGTTCAAGAAGCCTTATGGTTAAGGCAGCTGCACACTGAACTTTGGCCGAAAGAAAAACTTTTTCCTTCGAAATTGTACTGTGATAACCAAAGTGCAATTAAGCTAACGTGTAATGAAAGTTTTCAGGCTCGCAGCAAACACATCGACGTGCGGCATCACTTTGTGAGAGACAAGGTGGCCAGTGGAGAGATATGTGTCGAGTACGTTGACACCAGCTCGATGACTGCAGACTCGCTGACCAAGGCAACACCGAGAGCCAAACATGACAAATGTGCTGATGGCATGGGGTTGCATTTATGGGAGGGTATTGGAGATAAATACAACACTACCTTTTAACAGGGACATCACTAGTCCATGGTCATCTTACTACAGTCTGTGATCTGTCACTTTATTTTTTCCTTCACTTGTCATTTGTTGCGTTTGTAAAATCCAATCTCTTATCTTGAATATAATTTAATTATAACGAGTAGTTTCATTTTAAAATGGTTTTATTAGTTCAAAAGCGTTATTCCAGCATTGATGACGCTAAACAATCGTTTTATACAGCATTGCGTAGTCTTAGCACTGTAGTCACTCGTTCCTCGACACCTGATCGAGTCCACGAGGTCTTTGACAAACTCATTCGAGTTTACTTATTCTTTATTATGGAATTCTTAATAAAGGAGGAGTCCACGGAGGTGATGTAAAAGTGCCAGCAGGCTGTATTGTTGGAAACATCAAAGACAATTCGGTTGGTGAGTTGAAAGACTGTTATCTGTTGTCAGGACCTTCTAATGACCAGTACTTGTGTCCTTCTGAAGCATTCTCTATGAAGCCTGAGGGTGGCATGCTTGGAGATTTACAAATTATCAGTCCACATTATCTTGTTAATCAACCTCCCAACTAAGTCATTCAGTTCTAGTCATGAAATGTGTGAGAATCCGAAAATCACAATATGAGAAATCACAAGATCAAATTCTCCAATCATATTGTCTTTTGAGTCAAACTAAAAAAATAATCAAAGGGTGTTCAAGTTCCCTGAGAGCGTACATTTGAAGAGCGTATAGCTATCTCTAATAGCGTAGCTATCTCTAATCCTGTCGTTAAATTTTTTAATTTTTCTGTCGTCAAATGTTCCCTACTAATAATTTGACCCAGTTTCTCATGAAACTGGGCCCATTTCGCCTTTTTGGTGAAATATTTTCGTGTTGTTTGCCTAATATTGTTATGGTTTATGTGCTTCGTCTTGATAGTGAAGGATATGCCGTTGTGATCCGAGCCAGTCAGGTCTTCACGCACGCGCCAGTCGTCCACCAGGTCAAGGAGGTCGCGCGATACAGCAGTTATGTCAACATAACTGCTGTACCTTACGCCGCCCCGGATGGTGTCGAATGTAGGGGTTCCCCCTCGGTTTAGGATGTCCAGTCCCAGGTCCTCCAGCGCCCCGTGCAGTTCCTCTCCACGGCGATCTGTCACCGGGCTTCCCCACCAGACGCTCTTGGCATTGGAGTCACCGCCAATTATTATACTACGAGCCCCTGTCTCGTGCTGCACCCGGCGCAGGTGTGCCAGGTACGGGTCCATCGGCAAGTCGGGCTCAAAGTAGAATGAGACCAGGGTGATCTCCCAGTTGCGGATTCGGATCCCCACCACTGCGATGTTGGTCGTGGTGAGTTTTGAGTACTGCTTTACCTGGAGGTCTGCGTCAAAAACAATTATCGCAGATTTTACAGTCCCACTTCCATGGTCCGCACACTGAAAGACCCTGGCCCCATTCTGACTCTTCACACACCCTTTCCCGCCAACGTATGGCTCCTGCACCAACGCAATCCGCGTTCCCAGGTTGGAGGCTTCGATCAGCAGCTCGGAGTATGCCAATTTACTGCGCTGGAGGTTAACCTGGAGGATATTTTGAGCCACTGTATTCACCGGCGCAACCTCAGCAATACGCTACGGTAGAGCGGGCGAGGTCATCCCACCTTTTCCTAACAGGGCAGTCCTCGCTGAAAACGTTATGCTCCACGTTGTCGAGCTTCGCGTTACAGCAATTCTTGCAGGAGGGTGGGGACCCCGCCAGCCATTCCGCACACTTAGGCCTAAGGTGTGGCCCACCGCAGTGGCTGCACAGGTCAACCGAGTCTTTGCAAAACTTCCGCCCATGGCCATAGCCCAAGCATCTAGTGCATTGGACTAGCGGTGATTGATCCTCGGCTCGCACCCTCTGGAGATCGATACGTACTGATCCCAGGCCGGTTATTCGGCTCCAGTGTGGCGAGGTACTAATAACCACGTGGGCCATGTGCGGATTCCTTGCCCTTTTGCGATACTTGATTTGGATCCGGTCATCCCCGCGATCGAGGCCACCAAAGAGCTCCCGATTCTGATTCCTCAGGGCCTTCGTGATGTCATCGTCAGTATTAACCAACAGAACGCCCCTCAGGATCAGAAGCGGGTCCCTGTTTTTGATGTCCTCGACCACGAGGCCTGTCCCTTCACCAACCAACCTGTCTTTTGCCTTATTTCTCTCTTCCGCAGTCCCGAAACCCATAATTACTTTTCGGTCTTTTGCTTTTCGGACCCGCTCTACTCTCACCCAGCCGTCTTTCGCGTCGATGGTCTTGCGCACTCTACCAAGGACTTCCTCCCCTGTCTCTTTGTCGTCCTTGGAGGTGACGACCACTGAGTGAAGTGCCACGGGCTTTACCGGTTGCTGCACCCTTGTAGCAGTCACATTGGCGTACGATCGTTGCTGCGTCTCGACTACTTCGGTTGTTTTCGTCAACTGCTCCTGGAGTGCTCGCATTTGCGTATTGTTCTCCAGAAGAAGCCGAGAGTGCTCCTCGAGCTGTTGACTCAAGTCAGGGTCCGAAGCCACCCTGAATGTGGCGTCAGCGCTTGTAGTCGCCGGCGCCACATCCCGGGAGGCTCCGCCCCCCGTTTGTGCACTCCCGGCCTCCAGGGCAGCTTCCGAGTCCGTCACCAACCTTTCAAGCGCGTCCAGCACACTCAGGATCGTGTCCTTGTACTCAGCCTTTAAATTCCTGGATAGACCCACCGCAGTTTTCCCTTCGTTGTTAACGCCTCGGCCTCCTCTACTCTATTTTTAAAAGTGGCCGTCACTGATCGGCGGACTACGGCCGTTGTGACCTTTCTGGGGCTTTTTCCCCCTTTCTGTGTGGCCTGCTTTTGAACTGCAGGCGCGGCCTGTGTCGGTTGGGCTTTAGAGGCGGAAGGCTGGGACTGTTTCTGTGCAGCAGGTGTAGCTTGCGTCAATTGTGCCTTAGAAGTGGGAGGCAGAGTCAACTTCAGAACTGTAGGTGCGGCCTGCGCCAATTGAGCCTTTGATGTAGTTGGCTTTACAGTTGCTGCCTCCCATTTCTCCAGGCTCTGTCGAACTGACTTATTCTCCATGTTAGGAGGTGTAGGAGGTGGGCTAGATTCTTCCGGTAATTTTTTTGGGGTCCGGATCATGTTTTTGGCGCGTCAATAAGATAAAAATAGATAATAATAATATGCAGTACTCTGTTCTACCTTGCTATCGTAAAGGTAAATAAAATAATATAATATAATATTCGCTCTATGTAGAGTCAGAAATTTCAATTTAAAATTTAAAATAATTTGCCGCAATAGCAGTTCGTGATATAATTGTCCTGGCAGGGTCAATGAAATAGTCTGACTAACAAACTGAGCTGAAACTGAATAACAAATTTAAATTTTAAACGATATACTTGTCATTTGTCAAAATTCATAGTTTATATTTACTTTTTCAACAGTATGGCATTCAACGCATTTGAGTTTAACGCCTGTTTTATCAAGATCTTCCAGTGAGAGTTCAATTGATGTTGAAGTTCAGATGATGACCTGCCAGAACCGACAGAATGCCAAAGGAAACAATTTATACAACCCGTTTTGGGTACGGACCCCAAAAAAGACCGACGACTTAAAGTGATCTCCGAAGCACGGAGGGAACGAAAAGGCCAAATTCTGACTTCCAAAGTCGGTCACCCATCCAGTTACCGATTTGGGCCAACGTTGCTTAACAATCGCAATCGATTGATATGAGGTGTAGTAGTTTAAGAATATATTGTTAGCCTGTAAGTAATCACAGATATGCGTTGTCATAACTAAGCCACATGTCCCCAGATTTATTTTTAAGGAGCACTAAAAGTATTGTTTTCCAGTAAATAGTCGATCAATTTCAAGCTGTAACACCATCTTAGGGTGCGTCCACATCTGGCGAATGTGCCGCGAATGTGCAGCTCGCGAGCCGTTTGCGAGCTGCCCGCGAGCTGCGCGCGTGCATTTTTGTTCGTGAGCCGCTCCTGCGCCGCCCGCGCGCAGTTCGCGCGCAACCTATGCGCCGTACGCGATCAGCGAGCGGGCGGCGCGCTAGCGGCTCGCGTCTTCCTTCCGCCCGCGCCTCAAGCCCCGCGGCCCGCACCCCTCCGCTCAGTTCGTTTCTGATTACTGGAGGCTAAGTACGTGTTGTCATGGAGTGGACGGAGGAAAATTGTTTACGCTTAATTGAAACATATAAAAGATTTCCAGTTTTGTGGGATCCCAAAGATCAATATTACTATAGAAAAAATCTAAAAAATGATGCGTGGAAAGAAATAGGTGCTATAATGGGAAGCGATTATGAACAATGCCGTAGCAAACTGTTAAGTCTTTTATCTTCTTTTAGAAGAGAGAAAGGAAAAAGTCAAAAAAGTAAAGGGACAGGGAAAGGTGAGTAAAAACTACTTGTTACTTTTGTGTTTTATTTTATTAATTAAATTGACTATGTAACTAATATTATTCTACATATATTTTTAGGTGCATCCGAGACTTACAAAAGTAGATGGTTTGCCTACGACGCTTTTTCCTTTTTAGCTGATCGGGATAAACCAAGGAAACGTTTAAATACTGTAAGTAATTAAATCAACAATATTTATCTTGAAATGCAATACGGCCTTCATTTACACAATAAGAAGCAATCTCATCTCTTATTTCGTTTATTTCTCTGGAATATCTTATTTGTGGTGTTTGAATATTTGAAAGAGATGTGAAATTAGGTACGGATTGATTGATGTACATATTAGAATTAGTAGTATAAGTATTGGTGGCGTTCAGTTTCAAATAATTATGCAAGTGAATAATACTCATAACGACCACTTCAGCAACTTCTGGTTTTAATATCATGGGTTTTCTAAGTACCCTAAAAATGGATGATGCAATGCCAAATGCACTTTCAACAATTCTGCGAGCTCTGCTTAATCTATAGTTAAAAATACGTTCCGGAGTGCCTTTACTGTGGTTACCGGAGTATGGTTTCATCACATGTTTATCTAGAGCAAAAGCGCTGTCAGCAACAAAGAAGTAGGGTATCGCTTTAGTCCTATAAGGTAATGCTTTTTCTTGTGGTAAATTTAAGGTGCCATTTTGCATCATCTTGTAGAACTCTGTATCTTTGAATATCCCTCCATCAGATATACGCCCCTGGCAACCAACATCAGCAAACATAAATTTATAATCTGAGTCTACCAGTGCAAACAGAACAATACTAAAAGTAGATTTGTAATTATGATATTCAGTTCCACTTTTCGGAGGTGCCTGTATGACTATATTATGTTTACCGTCTATTGCGCCAATGCAATGGGGCAAATGCCATTTATCTTCGAATCCTTTACTCACTTCTAGCCATATATCTGGTCTCCTTGGCACCTGAATAATAATAATATAAATATAAAAACATTATTACAGGAACAAGCAGATACAGAACAAGATAAAGTGGATGAGGAACAGGTACAAGATGATGGAATAAATACTGACACCGAAAGCAACCTGTCTTTTATTGAACCTCCGCCGCCCAAAAAGAAAAAATCGACGGATGATAAAATCGTAACTGAAGCCCTACAAGTTTTAAAGACTGCTACAGAAAAATTGAGCGATAATTCCAAGTTGTCACAAGAAGTACATTCATTTATAAATTTTATTGGAGCCAAAATGGAATCTTATTCACGTTTAACAAAAAATATGGTTCAAAAGGCAATATTTGATGTCATAATGAAAGCCGATTCTGGGTACTATAATTATCAACCAGATGTGCAAGGTTATACAACTTATTCTCAAAGTGCTTCTACGTCCAGACCGCACAGTCAGGAAAGTAATTATTCGACAGAAGATACGAATGACAGCCTCGATGATTTGTTTCAATATTAATACTTTCTTTTCGTAAACTTATATGTTGCTTATAAAAAAGGCTATTTGATTTTTAAATAAAAATAATTGGAAAAATACTCACACGTACGTTTTCCTTTAAACACTTGATAATCGCCAAACACACTTCAGGAATAATAATACTTATACTTTGCTTAGAAATTCTAAAAAGGTACTGCAAGCTTGTGTAGGAATCTCCAGTGGCCAAGAATCGTAATGTCAAACTTAATTTATTTTCAACTGAAATTGGTAGCCTAAAATGCGTTTCCTTTTTAGCAATCTTGAAACTAACCATATGTAGAAGATTTTGATATAATTCTGGTGACAATTTTAAAAAATTGGCATAGTGTCCGCTTAATTGATGGCTTTTCAACTCCGCTACTATATTCTGTTTTCTTTTAAAAATAGGATTTTGCCACCAACGCCGTTGTCTCTTTTTTTCCTTTTTATCAGTAATATAATAGCTAATGATGCAGCAATTATATTAAAAGCACTAGTGTCGTCCGACATCTTCGGAAGTACTGAGCCAGTAAACGGAACTGTAAGCGCGAGAATTGAGTGCGCGCTCGCCTTTTACGAGCCTTGCATGAGTTGCGCTAGAGGCGCACCAAACCATTGCCGTGACTGCACGCGTGCAGCTCGCGGGCAGCTCGCGGGCAGCTCGCAAACGGCTCGCGAGCTGCACATTCGCGGCACATTCGCCAGATGTGGACGCACCCTTACAGCCATCTTGAATCGATTTGTATAAATACGGGTGTTTGAAGGTTTTTAGGCCAGTCTCGTTCAGACTCAAGACTCAACGACTATTAAATACTTTTGTGTTTAGGGCGCTATTTTGATTAAGTGTTTGCAATAGCAATTGTGCCCTAATCAAGTTAATATTGCAGTTAGATTATTATAAAGATTAAAACTCTCGATAAGCCTTTACGCGTTGAGATCTATATCCACGTGCAGGCTTTATATGAGCCATGAGGATATTTTAATAACTTATAAAACTAGTTAAATTTAACCTGCTTTTCTGACTTTAGCTTAAACTTGTGTAGGTTAAACCAGTCCAGTGGTAGATTCATTTGACTATTCAAAAACTCTTAGCTTAAGTTTATTTGAATAGATAAAGTTGACTTCATATTTTTTTTTTAATATTTGCGAGTATCCGCAAGAAAGAAGTGAAACATGGTTTACATTAGAAAGCTCACTATCCGGCTGACATTTTTAAATTTTTGGCAAACCATGGAAAACTCGTAATTGCGCGTTATTTTTTTTAATTAAGTACAGTACGCGGCCGAAAGTGATGAACATCGGCCTTTAGAATGACATATCATCTTTGTAGAGCGTTGTCTCTTTCCCATATGACGCTTTGTCGGTCTCAACGACCGAGACAGTGCTCTACAAATCAGCCGTCTCCTAAAATCGATGTTCATCAATTTTGGGCGCGTACTGTACAAGTTTTCGTAGGTACATAATATCACCGACGGGTACCGCAAGTGCTACAACCGTTTTAGGTTTGTAAGGTTGTTAAGAGACAACGACCGGGATGCGTAGCTGATCTGGCAATGAACAGGGTAGGTATACGTGGCGTGTGAAGTCCCTACTGGTGTTGATATGATGACCCAAAAAATAGATACTGAGCAATCCCTTTCCTCAATCTTTACAACGAAATGACACTACCGTTCTATGCATGACTTGCCAATAACACTGTCATCAGGTTTAGTGTAACAAAAAAGTAGGAAGCAGAAAAAGTACTCACTCAACTGTTACCTTTTTTCCGTCAACTTTTTATTGATTCAATTCAAACAAATGGGAAAAACATTTAGACAGTGTCGATCGTTGATCGAGTCCTAAGCCCCTTCTTAATTTTTAAGAATTTACTTGTTTATTTTTCGCGAAATATGCAGTCGATACGTGTAAGTATCTAAAATTATTTATTTTATGCGATTAACAACTAGGCGGTTTTTTTTCATTTCCTCATTTCTGATTTATCGAAATATCGAGTGTTTGTGTCAATTGGTGTATGTTATTTATTAGTTTTGGACTCACCTATAATACAAAAGCAAATGAGCAACCAGCTAAATAAAAAAATCGTTTTTAGTTTTAATGATTATTGAGAAAAGTATTCATATTTTTCATCAAAGTTCTCTTTTATTTTTGCAGCATTGTTTTTTTTACGAAGACATTTTCACACATTAGCCAGAACCAATGCACTTATATTTTTGCTGGACCGCTTTTGGTAAAACTGGGACGGACTTGTAACAACCTCATTTATACTATATTATGCAAACAGCATGAATATTTCTGAATTGCAAATGTTTTTATTCAAAATATTCATAGAATTGTTTTTTACGATGATTTTTGCACACATTGTTGGTCAGAACCAATGCTCTTATATTGTTGCCGGGCCGCTTTTGGTATAACTTTGACGGACTTGTAACGACCTCATTTAGATGCAGAAACCATGAATATGTTTTTATTTTTGCAGCATTGCTTTTTTTACAAAGACATTTTCACACATTAGTCAGAACCAATGCTCTTTATTTTTGCTGAACCGCTTTTGGTATATCTTTGACGGACATATAAAAACCTCATTTATATTATATGCAAACAGCATGAATATTAATTCTGAATTGTAAATATTTTAATTCAAAATATTCATACTATTTTCATAGCATTTTTTTACGATATTAACACACATTGGTCAGAACCAATGCTCTTATAATTTTGCTGGACCTCTTTTGGTATAACATTAACAGACTTGTAACGACCTCATTTAGATGCAGAAACCGTGAATATGTTTTTTTTGCAGCATTGTTTTTTTACAAAGACATTTTCACACATTGGTCAGAACCAATGCTCTTATATTTTTCGTACACCGCTTTTGGTATAACTTTGACGGACAAATAACAACCTCATTTATACTATATGCAAACAGCATGAATATTTCTGAATTGCAAATGTTTTTATTCATAATATTCATACTATTTTCATAGCATTGTTTTTTTAACGATAATATTTTCACACATTGTTGGTCAAAACCAATGCTCTTTATTTTTGCTGAACCGCTTTTGGTATAACTTTGACGGACTTGTAACGACCTCATTTGGATGCAGAAACCATGAATATGTTTTTATTTTTGCAGCATTGTTTTTTTACAAAGACATTTTCACACATTGGTCAGAACCAATGCTCTTATATTTTTCGTACACCGCTTTTGGTATAACTTTGACGGACAAATAACAACCTCATTTATACTATATGCAAACAGCATGAATATTTCTGAATTGCAAATGTTTTTATTCAAAATATTCATACTATTTTCGTAGCATTTTTTTACGATATTTACACACATTGGTCAGAACCAATGCTCTTATATTTTTGCTGGACCGCTATTGGTATAACATTAACAGACTTGTAACGACCTCATTTAGATGCAGAAACCATGAATATGTTTTTATTTTTGCAGCATTGTTTTTTTACAAAGACATTTTCACACATTGGTCAGAACCAATGCTCTTATATTTTTCGTACACCGCTTTTGGTATAACTTTGACGGACAAATAACAACCTCATTTATACTATATGCAAACAGCATGAATATTTCTGAATTGCAAATGTTTTTACTCATAATATTCATACTATTTTCATAGCATTGTTTTTTTACGATAATATTTTCACACATTGTTGGTCAAAACCAATGCTCTTTATTTTTGCTGAACCGCTTTTGGTATAACTTTGACGGACTTGTAACGACCTCATTTAGATGCAGAAGCATGAATATATTTTTATTTTTGCAGCAAGCGTTTTTTCCGGCGTGAAATGCTTGATTTTGAAAGTTTCTTGTCAGCTTGTTTTGCTTTGGACTTGATGCAATGCCCAAAGTTGAGTTGGTGACCTGGAAAGATACAAAAAGCCATGTTAAAAAAATTGTTATTACATTATACTATAAATATAGTAGTAGTATTATAAATGCGAAAATGTGTCTGTCTGCTAGCATTTCACAGCCCATCCGTTCAACCGATTATGACGAAATTTGGTACATAGATAGCTTGCATCCCTGGGAAGGACATAGGCTACTTGTTAACCCGGAAAATCAAAGAGATCCCATGGGATTATTAAAAACCTAAATCCACGGGACGAAGTCACCAATAGCATCTAGTATTACATAGTCTACAGTAGCCGGCAAGAAATATTGTACATCAACCTTTAGAATGAGATTTCGGCTTTGTAGAGCGTTGTCTTTGTCACTCATACCTTGATATGTATTAGCGGTCTCAACAACAGAGACAACGCTCTACGAAACCGCCTATCTCTTTCTAAAGGTCAATCCTAATCCTAATAATCTTACAAATGTGAAAGTGTGGATGTTTGGATGTTACTCAATCACGCAAAAACGGCTGAACGGATTTGGATGAAATTTGGAATGGAGATAGATTATGCGCTGGATTAACACATAAACTACTTTTTATCCCGCAAAATCAAAAAATTCGCGCGGGATTTTGAAAAATGTAAATCCACGCGGACGAAGTCGCGGGCATCAGCTAGTGTACAATATTTTCTGCCCCATATTGTAGTAGTATTCTATGAAAATAAGGTTCTAAAGGTATTCACATTAAACTTTTTTTTCAGATTGAAACCAACACTCATGGCAGGAATAGAACCCACATACCAAGTTACAATGATAGCAAAGTGTTCATGGATAGACTGAATAAAACTATGTTTTGGCAGCGCTTGAAAACAACGTTCAAACATGGGTTACGATTAAATGGAAAACTCAAGACTCAAGATTCTGAAACACTGTTGACACCATCGATATAAATGACAATATATAGTCAAGTGAACAAAACTTTTCACGGTTTTGGAACCAAATAAATCGGCGCCACCTCTTAGATACTAATGAAAGACCCGTTTGAAATCCAGACGTCACTGAGGTTGCATTGCCCTTAGCCCTGTCCATACGAAGTAATATACATATAAGTCTATGGTTGACACACTAAGGCTGAGATCTATAGAGCGCACTTTGACTTAAGATTGAGTTAAAACGAGACAGATTTATGTGAGATATGTTGCTATTATGCTCTGTCTCGTTTTACCTCTGTCTTTTCTCAGATTCTTTGACTTTTCTTAGATTTAAGGCTGAGATCTATAGTGTGCTTTAACTTTGCTCAGACTTAAGTTTCAGTCAAAACGAGACAGATTTATGCCAGCAATATAACGCTGTCTCAACTTAACCATGTCTTAAGTCAGAAGCCGTTTCGACATGTTGGCCTCAGCGCTGGCCCCAACAATCGAGAAATTAGCATTGGCCCTAATGTTGGCAGAGCTAATTTCCCAATCCACACGTTGCGTTGGGGCCAGTGTTGGGACCAACGTGTGAAGCCGGCGTGAGCCATGCTCTATAGATCTCAACTTAAGTGTAGTTCATGACAGGTCGAGATGACAATCGGGGAGGGAACATCCCGCACATCCGCACAGCCCCCGCGTTAACCCGGTGCGGGCGAGCGCGGGTGTGCAGGGCGTCCCCTCGCCTTATATCCCGATTGCCATCTCAACCTGTCGCGTACTATACAAAGTATGTAATCACATTTAAGTTTTATTATCTACACTAATACACCTAGAGGTAGTTTGTGAGTTTGGTTGTAGGAAGTTATCTCCAAAACTACGTTACATAGCTATATTTACTGAGAGCTATAAAGCTAAATTATATGCATACTAGATGATGCCCGCGTGGATTTAGGTTTTTAAAAATCCCGTGGGAACTCTTTAATTTTCTGGGATCAAAAGTAGCCTATGTTCTTTTCTCCGGGATGCCATCTCTGTACCAAATTTCATCAAAATCGGTTTAACGGGTGGGCCGTGAAAAGCTAGCAGACGAACAGACAGACACACTTTCGCATTTATAATATTAGTATGGATAGTTTTAAATAAAATATAAGTCATTGGCGAAACCACACTTCGTTTTATTATGTCCAACTTCGTAATGTGTTATTTGTTATGTGTAACGAAGTGTGGTTCCGCCTTTAGATGATGTTTTCTTCTATATTTATATTTAAAATTGTTCTCATGTAAGTGAACTTTTGTTCTTTTTTGAGATTGTCTTTAAACCTAACCTAAAACGCATATAAGCTCCAATACAGCCACGTGGAAATTACTATTTTTAATTCAAAAAGGCAACATTTCGGTAGATTGTACGTACCACAAAGTCCCAACACAGAATTTCTTAGATTTTTTGGAATCCTGAGTTTGGAGTCCGAGTTCCGACGACCGACGCCATTAGACGCTGTTTGTGAAATAAAGAAATTTCTTGGAGTCCGAGCTTTTTGATTTTTATTTGACGACGATATTGCGACTGTATTAACTAGTTGAGGTTGAAGGTTTACTTTTTATTCTTGGTAAAAACGTAACGAAACAAATTAATACCGGAAAAAAACCTATTATTGTACCCACAGAGTACATTATATATACTGGATTGTACCTAACCCACAGAGTACCTACATTGAATACAAAGAGAATAATATAATCACTACCTACGTTTTAATTGAATATACGGACCTAAGACCTAACCGACAACCGTGAGCACGTGGAGACCGCGAAAAGTGGTAAAAACAGAGACCAGAGACGTGGCGTGCTATTATGGTAGCATGTCTCTGGGTAAAAATAAAAAGCTTCTTTTTTTTTTAATTTATTTTACGGCCCTGGATAACAGTCCTTTAAGGCCTAATTGTTTTTGGCACAGTGAGGGCACAGAGTAGGACTTTTGGTGCCATATTCTTTATCTATTATTATCTATGGCCATATTAGTATATTGTCTATGGTGTAGTAGCTGTCAAACAGGTTTGTCAAACAAGGCGTCACTTTCGACGCAGAATCCAGAAAGGGTGCTGAGCATAGGCGTTGAGTGATGACTGATGAGCACCGTGAACAAAGGGTTCCTTGGATTAACTTTAGCAATGTGTTTAAAAAAAAGAAAAAAAGGAGACGTTGGGCACGTGAATGGTTAAAACAGCGAGATATATTATCACATGAAAATTTTCTGAAAGAAATATGGAGCTAAAAATGGAACGTTTGTTTGGCATACAGATCGTCAATCAAGTTTGCCAAGCACGTAGTTTGTTTGACAAAGACATTGTTTGAAAAACGCATCAAACACGAGCGCAGACGATCAAATAATTTGACAAACACGTAATATTTGACAAACATGACCGTTTACAACATGTTTTTAGGTTTACCATTTAAGGAGCACTTTTGGCTATGGCTTACAGCCAATCGGATTGAACGACAAGCGCTCCCATATAGATCAAGATCAACCGAAATGAGTAGAACTTAAATGATAGCGCCACTTTCTTTCTTTGGTAACACCAATATTTTTTTAATTATTAAAAACACTAAAGAATCTTAAATCGTAAATTTGGGCATCATCCCAATTGTCTAGAGAGTTCCACAAAAAACCAATAATGATTAAAAACTGAAACTACAAGTGGCTTTTTGGCGGCTTGGTTGGTTTATATATGTCTTGGCGCGTGGCGAAAATCGGAAGTTAACATTGCCGTCAAGTGTTCCCTTTATTCTTGTTTTCTTATTGAATAGGTACCTATTCCTTTAAGCCTTTGTTCTCCAACAGCGCCCCCCTGCCAATGTCATTCAAGTGCCAAGAGTGCCTTGTCGCGAGCTTGTCGCACTCATGGACCTAGATAGGTCCATGGTCGCACTCGTAGATAGAGTAATAAAGGTAGATTGAAGTACTGTGTAACCACGTATGAGATAGCTATAGCACGACGTAACACGACAATTATTACCATTGTTTAGTAGTCAATATTTATATTAACCGATCAACAATATTTGTATTAAACGTTATTTATGTGAAAACAAGTAAATAACTAATGAGAAATACAATTACGCCACGAATTGTCAAAGTTTGTTTTGCAACTTCTTGTATGTATTCTTGAAAAAAACCAGTTACACGATAAGGGGCAAAAAATAGGTTAGCTGCGTCTCTGTTTATCAGATTAGTAACTTTATCTGTGCTTTCTTTTTAGTGTGAATGAGAAAGCAAACGTTCCTGTATCTACCTTTATTATTGTCTCTACGGTCGTACTCATTCATCCAAGGTCGCACTGTATTTAATTTTTAATTTTTAGAGAAAGCAATTGGCAGCACTGACTGCTTCTAGGTTGTCTATTTTTCTAGTAAAAAAGTTGGTCACCCTGACATGCTGAGGTCTCTTCTCGTCGGATTTCCGTATCCGTGGCATTTGATTTCCTGTGTTGGTACTTGGTGGGTCTGGACTCTGGACTCTGGAGCATAGATCTGGAGTCTGGACCATAGATAATATACTAATAATTAATATGGTCTGGACTCGCCCGACTCCGGTCACTGGGTGCCGGGCTGCGGGCATATTA